>NC_041046.1:40236050-40536050 GCF_900634775.1 Gouania willdenowi
CCGGTGGGGTGACTTGCAGCATCATTGGGCGGGCTGCTACCGGTGCTGCTTCTGTTCCGGTTCCTTCTGGCCTGGGGTCCGGTCTCTGCTGCCTGTTCGGTGCAGCTCTGGCCATCTACTGGGCGTAGGTCTTTGCTCCTCAGCTAGGGTCTCTCTGGGCCCTCCCCTCGAGGGCTTTGGTGCTGGGATGTGGGTTGTTATTTAATTGCAATAACAAAACATGCGTTGCAGTTTTTAAAAATACTGCATTTCTTGTAATGTTGACCTTTGACAGCATGTGCAAAGTAAAAAAAAAAAGATATTTTAATTCTGACTCTGTTTCCATGGTAACAACTTTTGAATCCAAGCTGCTGTTTGTCAGCTTTTAAGTATTTGATGGACACGCAACATTTTGATAGAAGTCACTGTATGTTTCCATGGTAACGGTCTTAAGATGAGAGGATGACCAATCACCACATGTTGACAACCATCAGGTTTTAATAAAGACAAACATCGTTTAATTCCATTACGGAAAACATAAAACTTTATTTACTATTTTAATCAAGCCAGAGGATTCACTTTCTCATAAATTATCATTTCTTAGACTTTCACAAATATTCACATATTCTGTGCATGTGGCCGTTACAGTACACACAGGTCCCTACAGCACAGACGCAACATTTACTCTTCTTGGTGATTAAAAACTCAAAGCATTCACATTTGTAGTAAAATTAAAAAAAATAAAATGAAATTGAATCTTCGCATATAAATTGAAAGATGTTCATTTTGTTCCCAACGTTTTCACCAGCTTTGCATTACCAGTAGAACCAATGACAATAGTGTTAGCGATGGAACATCTGACATCAGCGAGGCGGAGCTGTTTGAAATGTTCAGATTGAACAAATACTGTCAGAATACGCACACTGTGTGACAACGTGGGGACCTGGTCCTCACGACTCCTCCGTGGTGACGTCCAGCTTCCTCTGAGGGATGTAAACGGGCTTTGGAGCAGCGTGTCCGGCGCTGGTTACCACGGCAGCCAGAGGCGACAGAGGGACTGGGGTGTGAAAGAAGGTGTGCGGGTGCAACGCCGTCCCTTTGGGCGTGGTCATCAGAGGCTGTGAGACAAAAAAGAGCAGGGATGGGAGTCAATCATAATTGTAATGGTTTAACTGATAATTAATTACAATTATGATGTAACTGTAATGATAAATGAAAAAAATCTGTTGCTGTTGTAATATTAATTGAATTGTAACTGAGTTCAGATAATTGACTCTGTTATTGTAATTTGCATGAAAATTCTATAAAAACTGTCACATAGGGCTGGGCGATATGGACCAAAACGCATATCTTAAGATGTTTTCTCAAAATAACGATATAAATCTTGATAATTTAATTCAAAAGCGTTAAATTTGCTGATTAAAAATGATAAACAAATTTATGAACACTTTTGCCTGTTCCTCCTCTAGGGGACAGCACGTGTGAGTGAGTTCTGTAGCGTGGCTTGATTAGGGGAAGGTCTGGGTTAGGACGCACTCAGTGGTCCATAAAACTGTGAATTTCATGCTGTTCTGAGAAGTAAAACACGTATTTTAAAACAAAATAAGATATAAAAATATAAATATCGAAATAGGTGATGTCATTTTCTATATCGCCAAATTTAAAAACAATATATCTTGAATCGTGATGTATCGTCATGCCGACTGTCATTTACAATTTAAATAAACGCAAACCTGGGGAACCATGTTACAGTTCTGTCTTACACATACGTAGTTAACAGCAATATTTATTAATGTATATATAATCATATATGGCATGACAGCTAAGGACATGTTTCTTAACACTCAAATTTTTATTTTTGGTATTTAAGACATATTGCACCTTTAAGGATCGTTTTAATATTTAAATCGAGGGGTATACTGACAGAAAAAAGGCACCACAAATATTAAAACTAATATTTTCATGGATAAAGAATCTTAACAAGGTAATTTAGATGATAGATGATGTGTTTTTTTTTAATGTATTTTACAGCTGATTTAAAGCTGCAGTTTGTAGAATCCTCTCTCCGCTCCATTTGAAACTGAAACTTAGCCTCCCTTACTGTTGTCTTTTATGAATGCTCTTAGCAACTTTTTCCTCAATAGAGACATCGTGACAAATGTATGAACTTTATCTTGTGTTAATGGAGAAGATTTTTGACCCAATTAAATTATGCCCCCCCCTCCTTAAACTCCTTAAACTTACATACTGCAGCTTTAAGACATGGGTCAAAAGTGACCTGTTATCATAAGGGATGCTAACAGAATGCTAACACAAGAGGAAGGTTTTGCTTTATGGGCTTATTTATTTCAGACTCAGCAATTGTGATGAATTGTAACTGAATGTAATTGTAAAAAGATTTGTAATTTTAATTGCAACAGGAAAAAAAAACGTTGGTCACCATAATCATAATTGAGTTGTAATTGAGCATGAATAACTGAAGATGTAATTATAATTGAGCCCAACCTTGTTTCAGTGTTTGCTGACTCATCATTAATGATCACAGCTGAACTGAATGACTCAGCAGTAATGTTTGCTACCTGCTGTAGGCTGATGAAGGCCACCTGCTGTGGTGAAGCAGCCTGATGCACAGGTACAGGAGACCCAGGTTTGATGAACAGCATGCCTCTCTGCTGCAGGCTCAGTGGGCTGGGCAGCCCGTTGGGGGGCTCGGGCGTCTGCGCCACGGGGTTGGAGATCAGCCCCAGGTTCTGCAGCGTGAAGTTCAGGATGGCCGGACTGGGGCTGTGGAGGCGGTGTGCCTGCTGGACGCCAAGTGGGGAGGGGGTGGCAGTGAGCTTGTGAAGGCGTAGGCTGGTGGGCGTGACCTCCTGGGCTGGACATGGGCGGGACCCTGAGTGGAAAGAGACGCTGTTTAAACCACCGCTTTGGAATTTCACACCTTTAAATTTGGAATGTTTTACAGTCATCATGCAAAAAATAATAATACATAATAATAATAGTGGATATTACTTATTTAGGATGGTGAATAGACAGGATGTGAGTCCCAGTGATATAAACACCTCATCCTCTGCTAACTTTATGTTTATTTAATATCATCATAAAAGGACAAAAGTATGTCCAAATGTTCGCTCTACACACTACATTAAAATCCAACAGTTAATTGATTTTGTTTGTGACCATTGGACCATGATAACCAGTCGTTCCAGCATATTTTAGGCCTTTGATGGGATCATAATTTACTTTGTTTGAAAATGTAGATGTACAGTATTTCTAAAACATTTTAATTGTAATCACGTGTTGGTTGCCACAATTAAATTCACCTGATTGTCGGCAATATTTACATTTAAAATACAGGCTGTGGATTTATTCAGTGAGGCTTTGGTACATTTTAAAAACTTGGGGTTATTTTTTAAATTATAATTTAAATCTAAAGCCTAATTGTGCACTGTAAACTGCACACATGTTTGTTTAAAGTCAGTGCAATAAAAACAGATTTTTCCCTTAATATGACAAATAATTTTAATTACAATATTGATTAAAAAAAAATAATCGTGATGATCATTTTAGCCATAATCGTGCAGCCCTAGATTTAACAATTCACTTTCCTAAATAACAGCCCAGTCTAAGTAGACCTGGGCAATATATTGAGATTCAAGATGTATGAATTTTTATTTTATTTTGGCGATATAAAAAAAATGACAATATTTCCTATAAAGATATATTTTTATGTTATTTTGTATTAAAATACTGGTTTCAGGAGTCGTTGCTGGTCAGAACACCATAAAAAGCACAGTTTGATGAATTTCTGAGTGCGTCCTAACCCAGACCTTTCCCTAAACAAGCAACACTACAGAACTCACTCACACGTGCTGTCCCTTACAGGAGAAAAACACTAAAGTGGCATATACTGTGCAGCTGTTTGTTAATAAATGTGACCTGTGTGGAATTTTGCATCAGCAAATTTAACTCAGAGTTGAATTCATGGTAAGACTTTATTGAGTAGAAAAAATAAATAAATCAAGATTCATATCGTATATCGCCATTTTGAGAAAAAAACATTGCAATATGAGTTTTGGTCCATGTCGCCCAGCCCTAAGAGTGAGATATCAGTGTAATCGTATTAGTTGTACAAAAATGCAGATGAAAAATCTTATTTCTCATCCCTATTATCGTATACATGCAGTAAAACATGAGATTGAAAAAGAAAGGTACCTGCGGTTGGAGTTTGGAAGATATTGGATGGTGACGCCCTGCAGTTTTCTCCTGAACTTTGGATTTCCTTATAAGCGATGAACGACTGCTGGGAGATTGGAATCAAGTATCCTGCTGGTACTAAAGTCTGGAACAAGAGGCAAATGATGAAAACTTCTAAACTCTCTATAAATGATGACGCGGAGCATTTTAGTGGCTGTACCTCAGTGTGAAACTGTCCGGGCGTGAGCGGCACCGCCCTGATGGGCCCTAATCCCGCCTCACTCTCACTGGTTTTGTCCTCTTTGTCCAGAAACACCTCCAGGCATTGCTCTATGGGGGGATTAGCACCAGCGGGGCCAGGTGTGTTGACGAACTCTGGATCCAGGTGGAGGGCACGAGGACGACTGGTCAGCTGAGCTCCACGACGGGCTTTGAGACGGACCTGGAGGATGTGACCCAGCTTTGGTGAAGTGTCCTGAAATAATCAAAAAAATATGTATATATAAATATATATCTTCAAAACAGCAGGAATCACATATATTACAAAAAAAATGACTCTAAACCAGTGGTTCTCAACCTTGGGGTTGCGAGACACTGGTATGGGGGTCACCAGATGCCTTCAAGAAACTAGGAATATTTTTCAAACAACTTGAGCCTCTTTTTGCTTATTTTTCTGCAATGACACCAAACATGCCATATTTTCATCTCTTCATTATTGCATTAATTTTTGCTCTATTTCTCCCATTTATTCATCACATTTCAATGCATTTTCTGCACATTTTTTCCCACTTTCATGACATTTTCAGCACTTATAAACCCTTACCACCACCTTTCCCACCTATTGTTTCTATATGTTGACCCATTATTTTCACTTTTAGCCACCAGCTGTTTCTTTTCAATATTGTACGACTCACTTTCTGTTTAATATTTTTAAGCCTGTTTTTATTCATATTGTACCTTGAGATTTGTCTCAATTGTAAAGTGCATTATAGTTAAAATGTATTGTTATTTAATTTTTTTCCACCGTTTTTGGTCAGTTTTAACCCATTTTAGTTTAAAACAAGGATTCACATCTTAAAGATGACTATATACGATAAAGCAAATAATACTAAACCACCTTCAGCTACAGTGGGGGTCCCTGGTCTCTGAGACCTTTATTTTGGGGGTCGCTGATTAAAAACGTTGATAATCACTGATCTAAACTATTAAAAAACTAAACTAGTTATTATATTTTACCTTGAAGTTGGGGTCAACCCTCTTGGCTTTGGAGGGGCAGCTCTCTGATGTCAACTCTGAGTTCAGACGCTTTAAAGCCACGGGGCTGACGTCAGAGACCCCAGACACCAGCTGGCCCCTGGCCCCCGCCGCTGCCTCACCCTTCTCCTCAAAGGTCATGGAGCGCACGGCGAGGCTTGTGGGCGGGGGCCTGGAGGCAGCGTTGGTCCTGAGGGATGAGCACAGGTAGACGGGGCAGGGAGCCCCTTCCTGCTGGGGGGGCAGGAGCACGGGGATGAGGGGGGAACACAAGGCCACTGAGCCTGGGGGCTGTGCTGACAGCAGAGTGGGGTGGGCGAGGCAGACTGATGGCTCAGGGGCGGGGCTTAGCGGTGATGGCTGAGGAGGATCTGCTGGTTTTAACCTCACAGGAGGTTGAATTATTTCAGCTTTGCTCCTGGAACAAAAGATAAAAGATAAATTACACACAATTGTATTTGTAAGTTTTTATTGGCTTTCAAAACATGAAACAGGAACAACAAAACATTAACTTAAAGGTTGATGAACCCACCCCCCGTTTTTCCTTAACCTGGGTCCCCACACTTTTTTTCACAATTTTTCAAAAAATGTTTCCAAAATATTTGACCAATTATCCTTGGCTTAGTTCTGAAGCCCTAAGATCTTTTTATGCGTATGCATTTCCTGTTTTTTAGCATACGCTAACTGAAGTGATCTTAACCACGCACAGTTTTATAAATGACTTATTTTGTCGTGTAGAAATCAAGTCATGTCACTCAAACAGAGAACAATAGTCAGCAACAGTAGGGATGAGAAATTTTAATCAGATATTAGTTTTCAGGCTGATGTCGGATCGGGACACCCCTATTTTAAACATTAAAATAAAATAGGCTATATTTCCAAAACTTTTCCAGAAGAGATTAAATATTCTATGAATTTTCAAGATTAGAAAATAGTTTTTTCAAATTCCATAACTTTTCCAGGAATTTCATGACGATGGGGATCGTGCTTATCCCCAGGGTAACGGCACATAAAGTTATACATTTCTTTGCCATGATATACTTATATATATATATATATATTTATTTGTTACATTCCTAATATTTAGTCTTTTTCTGAGGAAGGGTTTTAAAAACAGTTTAAACCAATGTGGAAATGTTTGTTTCAGTGACAAATGAAAACAGCAGATCTTCTAGAAATTGACTCAACTGTCTGCACTAGTAGCATATTTTAAACTATTTTTTATGAATTTAGGACCATTCGAAACATAAAGTTGAAAAATAAGATGAAATGAGAAGAAAAATCAGCCATGAAATCCAAACTCACCCTGATTCCTGGTCAAGTTGAATCTTACAAATAGCAGCGAGTTGAGCCATTTTATTAGGGACGTCCCCGACACAGCATTGCTCTGAAGACACACCAGTGATTGATCAGATTAGCGTTCATTGATGAGCATATAGTGGGACGGCGTCCGCTGGACTTACTGGGGAGGATCTTGACGGGGCTGCTGGGGGCGGAGTTAATCTTACGTCGGTCGTCCTGGATGCTCTTGGCGAGCTTGATGAGGGAGGCGTGGCGGGTGAAGCCGCGCTTGTTGTTGTTGTTGGGAGATGAGAACAGGTTCTTAGCACAGTTCTCTGCAGATGCTCGTGACTGTAGCGCCACCCTCTTCTTAGACGTCTCCAAGTCTGAGAGAAAAGTGAGAGTGAGAAAGTGAAAAATGCGTAGTGTGTAGTGTGTGTGTGGGAATGTGACGATACCTTCGACGGGGGGGAATTCTTCAGGACCGACCCACTTGAAGGCTGGTTTCTTCCCCCTCAGATCATTCACGTGAACTTTCTCAATGAGCTTCAGGCTTCGCAGCACATTAGCGATATCGTACAGCCGACGCACTTTAGCTACGAACAAACGCACAGAGTTACACAAATCAGTCCCAGCTTGTCCTTTTCTTTTCATTTACACATCACTGACTCAATCTGGATAAAACTTTAGCCGCAGAAGGTTCTCTTTCACTCACTTTTGTATTTGTTCTCGTCTTGGTACGCGTCCTGGTCCTCCCCGATCAGGATTTTAGCTGCAACATCCAGACTGACCACACGAGGGTCTGACACTAGAAAGAGCATGATGAACTTCTGACTCATCACACGCAGAGATTTATCCTTACGGCTGTTAACAGACGCTGCAAAGGAAAAAAGGAGAATTAGGCACAACGGACAATTTATTAGTATTAGCTCTTTTAAATAAAGTCAAGGGTTAGAATTAGGGGTGTAAGGATATACTCAACCAATGATTTGATTTGGATCCCGATAAAAAAATTTAATAAAATTTTGGACGTTTGGATGCATTTAACTCTCTTAAATTTGAATACATAGAGCTATTTTTTGTGTGTCTCAAAATACTGAATTTCTTTTAACCAATAAATTATCCCCATTATGACTTTCTCACAAACCGTTTGAACTATTAAGCCAAAATAAACTGCATATTTATTAATTTATCACCATGCAAAGTTAAACAAAAATATATGTATTTTTAAAAACATATAAAATAAAAAAGTAAGGAAAGTCTGCTTATGTTCCTGGCTTGGAATTTACATATTTTTCTGAAGGTGTGTGCACGCTAGGGCTGGGCGATATGGACCAAAACTCATATCTCGATAACTTTTCTCAAAATGGTGATATACGATATTAATTTAGACATTCTTAAGTCAATAAAATCTGACCAGAAAGACAATTTTGAGTTAAATTTTCAGGTGAAAAATGCCACACAGGCTCATTATTGTTTAGGCAGAGTATTGATACACACACAGTACTGTATTGATTTTAATCCCCTCTTATTTGCATGGATTTTTAGCCAAACGTGTAGCATTCATGCTATGAACACGGAGCGACATCTTGAATATGAACAGATAATAAAGTTCTGAACCCCACACCTGCTCTGAACTCCACTCCTGGTAGCTCCACAAAGAAAAGCTCCTTCTGTGCCTCCTCCTCCTCCTCCGTCATCTCGTTCTCCTTGGAGTCGCAGTCGAAGATGTTCTCTGTGGGGCGCTGCCTGATGTTCAACATCTGCTGGCTGTACTTCTGCTCCTCTCCCACCTGCTTCAGGATGGACAAGGTCTGGGCCAGCTTGGAGCGGCCGTGCCACGCGTAGCGGTTCTTAGCGGAGCGGCTCACCATGTGGAGGCTCTCCAGCACGTTCATGATGTCGTAGATACGCCGGCGCTCCACACCTGATCAGACGAGAGACAAATCACGTTATTAACGTATCAAAGTTTTACTGGTGATTTGAATGTTTTTATTGCTGATTTGAATGTTCTTGCTGCTGATTTTAATGTTTTTACTGCTAATATTAATGTCTTTACTGCTAATATTATTGTTCTTACTACTGATTTTAATGTTTTTACTGCTGATTTTAATGTTTTACTGCTGATTTTAAAGTTTTTACTGCCAATAGTAATGTCTTTACTGGTGATTTTAATGTTTTTATTGCTGATTTTAATGTTTTTGCTGCTGATGTTAATGTTTTTACTGCTAATAGTAATGTCTTTACTGTTAATATTATTGTTTTTACTGCTAAAATGAATGTTTTACTTTGTGATTTTTATGTTTTTACTGCTAATATTAATGTTTTTACGGCATTTAAACTGGTAAATGGTTTCTGTCATGTAAAGCACATTGAATTTCCTTGTGTATGAAATGTGCTGTGCAAATACATTTGCCTTGTGGAGAGCAAAAACATGGCTGCTAACAGGAAGCTACAATAAGAGTCGAGGAAATATTGTGATCTTTACACATTTGAACACAAAATGTTGGATAAATGGAAAACGTACTGAGCTCAGTGGCCACATCGTCCAGGCAGATGTTGTTGTTGACGTCTGGGTTTGGATGATCTGGGTAGCGGGCGAGAAATTTATGGCAAAGCAGTCCCAAACTCTTCTCCTTCCTGCTTATTATTCTCTCAGTATCCTCTTCAGTTTCCAGATCCTGCTAAAAATCAAAGATTAAACATCCCTGTCAACACTTTAGAAACACAACAACAGGTTCTCTGCTGTACCTGTGAGGGGTCTAGGACGGTCTGTCCCTGGCTGTTAGTGCACAGCTCCTTCTCACGGTTCCTGATCTCTGGACTGGCGGCACTGATTAGCATTTTGAGGTTTGAGGTTGGAGTCCAAGGGTCAACACATGCCCTCTCTCTTCCTTTTTTGGGTGTAGTCACGGGACCCATGGTTGGTCGGTTCCACACTGTCTGCACAAAAAAAAACACAAGAATTTCAACACAAGGTTATTTTATTCTGAAATGGTCTACATTTATGTAAAATTCTTTACATAGCGAGATAAAGAGTAGTTTGAATGTATTTCAGTTTGTACAAAAAAAGACCCCGCCCTAAGACATTATGAACGTGGTGTTCAGAGTGTTATTTGTTTTCCTATTTTGGTGCTGAGAGTAGACGTGTAAGTGCTTAAAATTGTTAACGTATTATTTATTATTAAAAAAGTAATAATAATAATGCTGTAATATCATTATCTTAGTTTAAACTTGGCAGACCAATTGTTTTAATATCTGTAATTGAGTAAGGGGCAGGCAATATAATAATTTTTCTTCTCCATGCTCCTTTCTCGACATAGAACGCAACGAAAGTCAATATTCCTTGTGAAAAAATTGTGATCGTTATTCTTTACCATGACAGAATGAAAATAAATTACATTAAATCAGATGTTCAAACACATTACTGTAGCTGTTACTTTACTAGACATGTGCAAATGTTCTATCAAATCATTGATATCAGGTTATATAAAATTGTAAATTAACTCCATCGTGGTGAACTTTATGAAACAACAGACAGCTCTGGATTAAGGACGTGGAAATATATATGTGATATCTGTTCGATTAAAGATCTCAGTGAATGAAAATAAAATGATTTTAAAGAACTGTACTAACATGTTTGTTGCAAGTTATAATAAAAATAATAATCAGAAATATACAATATTTATATCCTATATCTGGCCAGAGAATATTAACCATAATATTAAGAGTATTTAAAGATTTACCGCCATATAAAGTTCACTTTACTCCAAAGAGCACCACAGATATGTTATGTTGCTAAACACTGTTACTTAGATTACATTTTAAGTCAAAATATAACCAATAAAGGTGTATTTTAAACAAATATGTGGGATTTGAATCATAACACTACAGTACTATTGGCGGTAACTGACGTGCGTCTCATCGAATGGCCAGCTCCAGAGAGCGCGACGGTCCCGCCCTTTTTAGCGCGGGTCAGCCAATGGGAGCGCGGCACGAGTGCGGAGCAGGAAGTGAAGAGTCCCGCGCAGGTAAAACTGTTTTTGAAATCCTTGGCGCGGTAAAGTCGGCGGTTTTAAATCATCTTGTCCACAATCACTGAAGCTCAGTAAAATTAATGTTTATTAATATAATAATAAAGTGTTGTTTACCTAATGGCGCCTTTCATTAAATGTCCGTAGTCACGGAGTATCCCGGATAAGGACACGGAGCAGAAAAACACGAAACACGTAAACGTTTACCACTAAATCAACAAACCTAAAGAGTGTAAAGGTCCACTTTATGATTGTGTTCAAATGTGAAACATAAACCACAGTAAGTTTGATGAGTAATGGCGTTTCAGCAGCGAGATGTGAATTCGGTTTAACGATAAGGAACATTAATGTATTAGTTTGATTGTTTTTCTCCTTAAATAATAATACTTAATGACTAAAAAAGTTACACAAAACTCACCCAAAATCCAATAAATCCTCTGTGCTCACAAAGAGCTGTCCATCTTCTCAGGAATGTTTAGACCAGGGACTTTTTTACGGATTTTTTTTTTTTTATATATTCCGTCTTCCAAAACTTCTGATTTAACCAAAACAATCCACAATTTGTCCAGATAAAGTCCTCACACGGTCCAAAGTGAAGCTAATATCTAATAAACTAACACTCTGATGGCTTCCTACACACAAACTTTGCCGCAGTGGAGAAAAGTTTGGCTCCAGTTATTAAATTCAGTGAATAATGACGACTTGGTCACGCAGGCTCCGCCCAATGCGCGCTCCCGCCTCCCCCTCAAGCCTTCAATGTGAGCGCGCAGATCACATGACCAGCTGACAAAAGAAATACTTACAAAGTAGGGCTGCACGATTATGGCCAAGATGATAATTACGATTATTTTGATCAATGTTGTCATCATATGGAATCTTATTGCATTCACTGAGGAAGAAAAAAGTTTATTTTTTTCTGGATTGATGAGATAAGTAAATAAAAAATATTGTCCTGTTTTTGTAAGATTTCTTTTTTCTGAATTGATGAGATAGTTGAAAAATTGCCGTTTTTTTTTTTTTAAATAGGAAATATTCTTTGTTTTTTACCGATTTTTTTTTTTTTTTTATATTCCGTCTTCCAAAACTTCTGATTTAACCAAAACAATCCACAATTTGTCCAGATAAAGTCCTCACACGGTCCAAAGTGAAGCTACGATTGATGAGATAAGTAAATAAAAAATATTGTCCTGTTTTTGTAAGATTTCTTTTTTCTGTATTGATGAGATAGTTGAAAAATTGCCGTTTTTTTTTTTTTTTTTTTAAATAGGAAATATTCTTTGTTTTTTCTGAATTGATGAGATAAAAATCAGTAAATAAAAAATGCCCTGTTTTTCTGTTTTATTGGGATTATTTATTTATTTTATTTTTAAAATAGGAAATATTCTTTGTTTTTTCTGAATTTATGAGATAAAAATAAGTAAATAAAAAAAAATTGCCCTGTTTTTCTGTTTTATTGGGATTATATATTTATTTATTTATTCTGAATTGATGAGATAAAAATAAGTACCTAAAAAAATTACCCTTATTTTTCTGTTTTTATAGTAAATATTTTTTTTGTTTTTTTTCTGAATTGATGAGATAAAAATAAGTAAATTAAAAAAATTGCCCTGTTTTTCTGTTCTTATAACAAATGTTTTTCAGTTAAGGGAGAAGTTTAATTAGCTTTTTGCTGGTTTACTGTGTATCTGTACACATCATTGTTTTGTCCTTGTTGCAAACATTTACTAATGATGTAATATTACTGATCTCTAAACCTACTGAGAGATTGATCTTGCTTTATTAACAGATTAATATATTAAATGATTAAATTAAAACAGCAATAATAAGGCCTTGCATGATATTCATGTATTTGTCCATGTTTTGGACACTAGGTGGCGGGAGACGCCATCTCACGGAAGGTCGCCATGGAAACCGACTGCCGCCTTCATGGATGCTGAGAGAAAACTGTAACGCGGGACAAACCGTGACGTCATGTTGTGGTGGCGAGAGAGCTACAGCGACGCTGCCTTCAAGAGATCCTCGGAAATCAAATCTTCAGCTTTAATTTGACCAATTGGAGAATGTAAATAAAATAAAATGTAATAAATACATTGATTGAAAATAGATAAATAATGAACTGAGCAATGTCTTTTTGTATTGACTGCTCGACTTTTTTGTGTATGTTTGTATGGTTTTTATAGACCCAGAGTCTGACATAAAGGTATCCATCTATCTATCCATCTATATTTGAGTGATAAACTCCTAAACACAGGAAAATTGTAGATCTCGGTATATTCATTGTTCATAAGTTGTTATGCAATGTTTTGACTGGTCCATTACAAAAAAAAAAAAAAAAAATACAAGGATGGTGCGAAGAACAAAAGACAAACACTATAATAATAATATTAATAATGCATATAAAGGATGGATATATACATTTATACAAATACTGCAGGTAATATTTCAGGTAACATCAAAGATGCTCAGCCATAACTTGATCTACTTATTTTGCTTTTTTTAAGAATACTTTATATTTTAAAAGAGGTATGATAACTAAAAAATATTATTATTCCTATTATTGCAGACGATCATGTTAAGTTAATTGTCGCGGCCAAAATCGTGATCACGATTAAAATTAGATTAATTGTGCAGCCCTATTACAAAGTAAGCATAATGGTACAATACAATTATACTTTTTTTTTTCTTAAAAAAAATGATCATTTTTATCTCAAAGTATTTTCGATATCAATAATTAAATTTGACAAATTGCATTTGGTGAGAATGCAAAAAGAGACATTTAATTTCCTCCATTTAACTGTTCCATTTCTTGGATTATTTTGTGTCGAGATGTAAAATCTCGACACAAAATAATCCACATTTTTAAAAAAACCAAAAAAAAAACACAAAAATAGTTTCAAAAGATGAATGATAGCTAAAAAATATTATTTTAATGTGGAAAGGTGAGTGGATGACATCATTCTCAGACCAACCCATCCCTCTTTGACAATTGCCGACGGACCGTGAACGCAGCACGAGGCTGCTCAGCTCGCAGCCACAGAATCGGACAGTAGCGCCGCGCACGAGGCGGGGACTGAGTCCACCACAGGACCAGGACCAGGACCAGGGACACAGCAGGAGTCCAGAGACCTGGAGCTCACTTCCCTCTCCTGCTGGTTTCCTGGAGCTCATCCCTCAGCTGAGTTGGTCCAGTGTTGCGGGTGTTTGCGGGGAGTTTGCGGAGAGCTTCCAGCCGCAGCCCCGCAGGTTCTGCTGCTGCTGCTGCAGGGATGACGATGACGATGATGATGATGATGATGATGCTCCGAGTGGACGGTAATAAACACACTCATTAACATCCGGACACGAATTTATAAATAAACATCTCAGCTTGTTTGTGGCAAAAACAGAATTATACCCAGTGGGGTTTTAAAAAGTCTTTATTTTTTGTTAAATCAACTTTTACCTGCTGCAGTGAAACATGTTCTCCAGAGAAACAGGTGGAACTACTTAACAATTAGTTCAGTGGTTCCCAACCCTTTTTTCACCATTGTGAGTCTATTTTAATATCAGTGTTTGTTATACTTGTTGTCCTGTCTTTATATTTGATATATTAACGTACATTGTCGTGTTTTTGGTGTTTGTAAATGTGTGTGGTGGAGAGAATAGTCATTTCTAATCTCTATATGTCTTATACATACAGTGAAATCAATAATAAAGATGACTTTGACTACAAATACAGAGTTGTCAGTATTAGTAACAAGTTGTGCCAGCTCAGATATTTTTATACTGCATTTTGTTATCATTATTATTTGACCAACTGAAAGTATATGATACAGTTGTTTAAGATTGTTGTGTAAGCGTAATAGTTCAAAAATACATTTTTAATCACTAATTAAAACATTTTTTTTTAAATCAGTTACTAGACTTTTCAGGTGACCCCATTTAAACTCCAGGCGACCCCACTTGGGGTCCTGACCCCAAGGTTGAAAAACTCTCAGCTAATTGAACTCATGGCTAGTTTGTATAAATGACAATGAGAGTGCATGACTGCTAAGAAAAACAATTTAGGGCAAGAAAAGCTTAGAAATAATTTAAAATTCTATCTTAATATATATGTTCTATCTCAGTGGTTCCCAAACTGGGGTACATGCACCCCCAGGGCAGGGGGTGTCAAACTCATTTTAGTTCAGGGACCAAATACGGACCAGTTCGATCTCATGTGGGCTGCAGGATTTAGGTGAAAAAAATGGACAATTTCAACATTATTGTGCACAAGTTTGCTCTTCCAGTTATAAATCAGACATAAAGTATGAAAGGCATCAACAATATCAAAGCAATAAGTGACAGATACTTAAATGTCCTTTGATTTATTTATTTTGGTGAATTTTTATTTCATTTGGGGAGATTTTGTGGAATGATTTGGGAAAAATTGCTGGTTTTTGGAAACAATTTAGTGTTCTTTCAACAACATTTTACAACAGAAATAATTGGTAATTTTCACAATGATTTATGTTTTCTCTGTCATTTTCACTTTCTCCTGACGGCCGAATCGGATGCTCCGAAGAGCCCAAGGGGTACTTGAATGCCTCTCAGGAGGTACACAGAAACATTTGCCAGTTAATTTTTTATCATTATAACAGACACACAGACGTCTTTTTCCTCATCCATCAATAATCATTTGTGGCACAACTCTTTGAAATGCACCATACAGTGAAGTTGAAATTCTAAAATGAGCAAAACATCAGAAATAAATGAATAAAAAAGGTCTAAATTCAACGTTCATGTTGTACAAGACACAGGAAAGAGTTTAGATGAGCCTGCAGACATAAATAAATAATGTTTAACATGAGCTAAGGGGTACGAGCAATAAGAAATAAAGGCTATGGGGTACATGGGGCAATAAAGTTTAAAAACACTCTATCGAGACCATATGTGTCAAACTCAAGGCCCGGGGGCCAAATCCAGCACTCTTAAACATCCAGTCTGGATGTTTAAGTAAAATTGACTGAGAAAACAATAATTATTGTGTAAATAATTTATTTGTGGGTATTTGTCGGGTTGTAAACGGGCATAAAATGTCTGTCAAATTTCCATTGGAACTTAAGCTTCGTGATATTTGACAATATTAAGAAATAGAAACTTTTCATGGGAATTATTAATGGAAATTAGCCAGAAATTGGGAGTAATTTTACATCACTCCATCATATCTAAACATAAATATTAGTATCCATGCAAAATAATACATAAAAAAAACCAGAACATTTCAACAGATTTATTTTGAAGCAGAACTTTACAATTATTCAAGTGATTTCCACTTTTCTTATGCTTGTGTAACACAGTGGAAGTCATTTTTACTCGTGGATTGTTGGAACAAACCTAGTTTTTCCAAAATTCTTCTTAATCCTTAAATTATTTGACAAAATTTCCCCAAATTATAATAATATTGTCGCTATACCTTTTACCTATTGCTTGGATAATTATGATGCTTTCATATCATTCATACATGGAAATGGAAAGTAGCACTTATGTTGAAATCGTTTGATTCCCCACCTGTGGTCCACTTTAAATCAAACGTGTCCAGATGATTTGGCCCCTTAACCAAAAGTAGTTTGACACCCCTGATCTAGACCAAATATACCACGTGTCAAACTCCAGGTGCGTGGACCAATTACGGCTCTTCAGAGCATCCATTTTGGCCCTCAGGAGAAAGTGAAAATGACAGAGAAAACATAAATCAAATGTGAAAATTACCAAATAATTCAGTTGTAAATTGTTCTTTGAAGCAGGGGTTCTCAACTAGTCTCACCCTGTGACCCACATTTTGCCACTTTTCTTTTTTGGAATTCAACCAACCAAATTTAGTTTTTCAAAATTAGCTGTTGAAAACACAATTTAAAAAAAAACAAAACATAAATCTATCTATTCTCCTGAGCAACAATTCACATCAAGCCTGTCAAAAGAAAAGTTTCTTTCAAAATAAAAGACAAGGCCAACATGAGAGACATTACGTATTTTGTTATTTGTTTTTGACCAGCTGTCCGCGACCCACCCAGTACAGGTTCGGGACCCACCAGTTGAGAATTTCTGCTTTAAAGAACTCTAAATGCTTCCAAAATTCCTGGAATTTTTCTCAAATTATTCCACAAAATCTCACCAAATTAAATAAAAATTGGTCAAACAATAAATAAATCAAAGGACATCTGGCCCTTATTGCTGATATTGTTGATGCCTTCTATACTGCATGTCTGATTTATAACTGGAAGTGCAAATTTAAGTACATTAATGATGAAATTGTTTATTTTCCCGCCTAAAATCTGTCCCCTACTTGAGATTTAACTGCTCCGTATTTGGCCCCTGAACTAAAACTAGTTCGATTCCCTTTTAAATATACCCTCTGATACAGGATGAATGACAGATGGAGATTACAGATTTAATTTAACAGTTGTGTTTTTTGTACTGTGGAAAGAATAAATTCATGCAATGATGGAGAACACAGGAAAACTTTGACCTTCTGCTCCTCTTAATGTGCATTCTTTGGATTTGTGGATGAATTAAAGTTCTTTCCCTGTTGTTAACAGCTCATAAAGAACAATGAGGACCTGGAGATTGAATGTCCACGGCAGTGATGATGTTTTGGGGAGAGACAAAGAAGATCCTCCTGGTTCTCACTGCCAGTTTTCTGTCTTTGGGACCAGACGATTGTAAAGAGAATCCACCAAAGAAAAAAGCACAATGAATGAAGCACAACATGTGGCTGAGGTTGGATCCTCTTACTGTGTGGATCGAGTTCACGTCTTCATGAAGCAAAGTTGATGGATGATGATGGACACGTTGGTTTTCATGCAGTTGAACAAACATTAAATTGGAGTGATTTGGGACGCGGGCAGCAGGAAGTTCTCTTTGTTCTTTCTAAGTTGAAGGGACGACGGATTAGCCTGGAAGCCTTCACTGACTGATGGGAAGATGGAGAAGGGAGCAGAGGGGAGTCCACAACCGCATTCGAGAAGGAAGGCCGTGCTGCACGGACTGGAGGACCAGAAAAGGGTGAGTCCCTCCATAGAAGGAGGAAGAAGATTCTTATCTTGACTTTATGTGCCTTTGTGTGCTTGTTGGAAACTCCTCAGTGGTGCTGAAAGAGTAGAATGGGTGCAGTGTTTGTGTTGCACATACCAGGTCCGGGTTAAAGTCCTGGTTTGGACAGTTAACCATGTGTGGGGTCAAAAATCAGTTTCTATTCCAGATTGCAAGGACTTGCTTTAGCTGCTCTGAAGAGAAACATCTGCATCAGTTTTAATGTTGCATCCGATTGCACTCGAAACCTGGATAAATCCGACGCAACAAATCGTAAACATGCAATAAAACGGGCCTTGAGCTCGGGATGCCGGTAGGAATGACGTTTTAGCAAAAAGGCAGCGCACCTTTTTCCTACACAGTCACTTTCTCCTCCACTTTTACTTTTATGTGTCGTCTAATTTGGCATTTGCATTACTGAAAGTGTAAAATAAGTTTGTAGTGGCATTTCCATTCCCACTCTGTTCATTTGAACGCCGCTCTGTGTTAGTATTGGGGTGATATCGGATATCGGTCCAATATCAGCCAGAAAAGGAATATTTTGAGATAAGGTTGCTGGATTTTGGGAAAAATGAAGGGTGCGTTCAATATATATTAGCACAGGAAACCCGTGAAACTTATTTTTTGTGGAGTTTCATTAGATTTCTATGTGTGGAGGGACTGAGAAATCTACAACTGAATTAGTTGGTAATAATTTACACCATGACTCAGGTTTTTTGTCATTTTTACTTTCTTTTGCGAGTCAAATCGGATGCTCGTAAGTTTGACACTCATTTTAAAATGTGGACACAGTCTGTGAATAATAATTCTGGTAATCCAAACCTGTTGCTGCTAAAATCCTCCTGAGAACTTTTAAAACAGTTTTTTTCATGGATTTCATGATTTCTTTTTCAACTCAAATTGCTTATTTATCCTATGCTTTCATTTCAGAGTGCAGTGACGCAATAAACTGAATAATTTTCAGTAAAAAAAACTGGAAAACGTGTGGTGTTCTAAAACTTTTGGCTGATAGTGTATATGGAGAAAAAAGTTGCTTAGAGTGCTCAGAAAATATACCGGTAAGGGAGTTTCAGTTTCAAAACGGAGTGGAGAGAGAATTCTACCAACTGCAGCTTTAAGAGTAGAAGGAGGCCAGAAAAAGAGTAGTAGGCGATTCCGCCCACCGCCTACGCTTCTGGACATCCCTGAATGTCTTTACGTTGTTTGGAAGGACCTCCAGATTGAACCCTGGTACAGATGAGGGAGGGGCTGCACAGAAAGCCCACTGCGGTGTCCAGGCGAGCGTGACTTAATTGATTCAAAGCCACTGAGGAGGCCGTGATTGCTCTTTGATGCTTTGTTGCTTGCGTAGAATTACTGTTCAGACTGACGGAGGCTCGGTTCCCACTCTCAACTTCATTCATGATGTTGACGTAGTGCTGCCAACCGTGTCGCCCCTTTTTCTCCTGGTTTTCATGGCTTTAATTTGAGGTTTAATGTTCCTGTGTACGTCAGAATGTTGTCTTACAGCAGACATAGGCAACTGGCGGCCCGGGGGCCAGATGTGGCCCTCGATCTAATTTTGCGTGGCTCCCAAAAATTCTATTTCACGAAGTTGGAAGGAATATAAAGCCAAACATAATAACACAAAATGACTTAAGAAAACACAAAATCACAACAAAGACAGACACAACAACCACTGTGGCCCTTGGATCAGATACGATCACATTTGTGTGGCCCTCGCTGTGAAAGAGTTGCTCATCCCTGTCTTACAATAGTTCAAAATGAGCTGAGGTTTGATGTTCTGTGACAGTGGAAGCTTCCACTCCTGTTAGGGCTGGGTGATATGGACCACGATTCAATATTTCAATATTTTTTCTCAAAATGGTGATATACTTAAATCTTGATCATTTTAATTCAAATAAAGTCTTACTAGAAAGACAATTCAGGGTTAAATTTGATGTTGAAAAATGCTACACAGGTTAAAATAACACCACGTTTTTTAAGCAAAAAAAAAAGGGGGAAACTAGCGGCCCCCAAAAGTAAATGCTACATTACTACAAAAACACAAATTAACAGAGATATACACAAAAGAACAACAATAATACTTAATAGGACTACAAATTACACAAAAGGAGAATAAAAACACACAAACTAAAAAAGCAAAAATACAAAAGAGGACACAAAGAGAAAAAATGCACAATGGAACAACAAAAATCCAAGAACATACATACACACCAAAAAATACACAACGCAATTCAGTAAGATGTCCAAAATTACCAAAAAAAATACACAGGACAACAAAATACACAAAAGGAGGAAAAAAACACACAGACTGGGACATTTATTAACAAACAGTTGCACAATATGAATATAAGCTATAATATAGAATATAAAATAAGCTATAAAAGAATATCAATATTAGCCGATATTATTATGAATTAATCTTGAATGTCAATATATTGCCCAGGCCTAACTCCTGGTGTTTGAGTGCATTTCTACTTTTTAAATTCACATTGTCTGTAAAGTATTAAATGAGGGTTCTCAACATGTTAGGACTTTAGCTTTAGCATGACTCCATTTTCCCATATTTATCCAATCCTCCCAGCTCTACTGGGTGTAAATAATTGATTTGATCAGGTGTGTTAGATTACACCCATGGGAATACGGAGAACATGAATATTAATTTACACAACCAAAGTCCCAGCTGCTGCTTTTCTACTTCTTAATCTCAGATCGCGGAGCATCTCTGTGACATGCGGAAAAGCAAAGGAAATCTGTGGGAGTCTAGCCGGTGTTTGGATACTATTTATTTAACATGTTCCACGAAGATATGGACCAATATTCATATCTCAATATTTGTTCTTAAAATGGCGATATACAATATAATAAATCTCAATTTTAACTCCATAAAATCTAACCAGAAATACAATTCTGGGTTAAATTTGCTGATGCAAAATGTCATACAGGGACATTTTTGGCTTTTTCTCCTATAAGGGACAGCATGTGTGAGTAAGTTCTGTAGAGTGGCTTTCTTTAGAAGAAGGTCTGTGTTAAATCCATCTTACTGTGCTTTTCATGCTGTCCTGAGATGCAGCGACTATTAAAACAAGTATTTTAATACAAAATAATCTATAAAATTAAAATATATTGTTATAGGCGATATTGTAAAAAAAAAAAAAGAAAAACTCCATATATCGTAAATCTCAAAAACAATGTCACTGTTCCAGCCCCTTTTTATTTGCCTAATAACTGCAGTTGCTGTTGTGTTGCTTACAAAGCTGTCATTTCACTTGTTTTTTTTTAGATATTTGTATATTTAGTTTTCAATCATTTCATTAAAAAACCTTCATATCTTGTGACGCTTTACAAACAGACTTTTAGTTGTTTGTTTTTAGTTAAAAGTAAAGCTGCAGGAGACAGACAACAGAAATAAATAGCAGATCAGTAGCTCAGAAAATAAGATGTAAAAGGTTGATAATAACTGTTTGACAGTTTGTTTTGTTGACATTTTTGTGCATTGCATTGTGGGATGTGGAGCCCCGTAGACGGATGCATGATAGAAGAGTTTATACTTCCTTCTTACCGTGATTTCTTGTGTTTCTTCTCCAGAAAAGGAGGACAGTGATTGGCTTGACACCATCTTAGTTCGTTCTCAGTATTCCCAGTAATATCACCTCACTTCACGAGACTTGGAATTTCAGACGGATTCGGATCGTTCCGTGTCTCTCGCCAAATGGTTTTTTTTTACACCCTTAAAGTGCACCCCTGTTTATACTGTAGTAGGGATGGGCAAAAAAATTTGATTCGATTCATCGAATTTTTATTTTGAAAATTCAAGTTAGAAAAAACATATATATTAAATAAATAAATAAATAAATAAATAAATATATATATATATATATATATATATATATATATATAATCACGTTCCGTCCTTGTGGGTTACCATAGCGCGACATGAGCCAGCCCCCTCTTTGTTTACATTTGTTTACCCTTTGAGTAGGCTATATGTGTGCCACAGGCATGTTAATGTTATATTTGCACTATGCTGAGATGCTAAGGGAAGAGTTTATTATTTTTTTTAAATGTAATGTTATATGTAGTTATCTGATTTATTAATCAGAAAATTTAAGCTACTGTGAAGTTGCTGTTGCACTTTTGCTTAAACCTGAAATAGTTGAATGACAGAGCCTCATTTACTTTTTATTGTGGGATTGTTTTGAGCATTTTAACTCTGGAGGATAATCACAGCAATAAAGTTGCACTTGTGACAATATATCTTATGTCTGCAGTCATTTTTATCTGCACTAAAAAAAAAAAAAATCGAATCGAAACTCAAATTTTTCTTTTAAAAAATCAGCCCTATGCTATAGCTGTCCTTCAGAGGCTAAAACCTACAACAGCATCACTGTGGACAAAGGCTTATCTTCAATTACCAAAGAAACTTTTGTGTTTTATTAAACAAATCAATATTTTAGTTTTTTTATTTGACACTGTTGTTGCTACAGCAACCTGAAAGTATTCTCATACCATCGTATCATTCATGCTTGGTGAGTACACAGCACTGACACGTCTGTGGATTTAATTAGAGGCCTCAGCAGCCGCAATCTGAAACGTGGATGCATCATCAAGTGAGGATGGGATGAGTCCAGACGCTCTGTGCTTCCCCTGGGAACCAGAGGTTGTAGTAGACTGGACCAATCCCCCCTCGCCTCCTAATGGACATCAACCAAGTTAAATAAATTGAAAGCACTGATGTAGGAACGTTGACGCACAAACACCCGTCGTCGGCGTATTACCTCGCAGTCCCGTGCAGTACGAGTCAATGTCCCCAGACAATTACCTAGAATTGTGTGAGTTCAAGATTCGAGACCTGATACTCACCCCAGTAGCAGGTAATTGGATTTTGTTCTCTTTGAAGATTTACCCCTGTCACATGTCTAGTGTTGTATATATTAATGTTCATTGAGTAGCAATCATGGGCTTGTATGGAAAGGTAGGAGGGAGGATCAGGGACGCATTGTGTTGCTATAAATGTGACTTCAGTGTTTGATGAAGCGGAACTGCTTTCTCTGTCACGACCTGCCACTGTCTATTCAGTGAGCATGAATATTGGAAGATTAGATCTTCTTCACTGGTGGTAAACTCCAACGTGCAGACAAGCAAACATTAGGGATGGAGCAGGATGTCTAGTATATTCTATTCTCACTCACTCAAAAACTGCACCACTGTTGCTATTTCCTGTGTGTGGTTCAATTGATGGAATTCAAGTAGCTCCATAACACAACCTATAGTAATTACAACATATTTACAATTGGAAATATTTAAAAACTAGGAGTGCGCATTGCCATGAATGTGACGATGGAATACAATTCACGATTTGCATGTCACGATGCGATATATCTCAATACTATAAAATACGATGTATATATATTTAAGTACAAAATGGTAGGAAATACAGTTTATAACTTTTGCTAATCCAACAGATTATGATTCTGTTAAGTTCTTAAATTCTTTAATAAAAGTAACCACATGTATCTATAAAAGTGCCCAGTATGGATGTAACGATTCACTCAACTCCCAACACAATTCGATTCACGATACTGGGTTCACGATACGATTCTCCCACGATTTATCACAAAATGGGACTGTACACAATGGATGACTGAAAAATATTCTTTTATTTTTTTGGGGAAAAAAACTAGAAAATACTGTACTATTTTCCTTTTATATATAATTGTCAAAAGAATCCCTTGATAAACTATTCAAAACAATGCAATTTAACTAAAAAAAATCTTGAATGAAATAAATAACGGAATAATACAAATGAAGAAGAAGCCTATTAATTTAAATTCTGGTTCTATAGTAAACAATGCAAATCTACATAATAGTTTTTTTTCTTTTTAAAAATGCAACTGAAAATGTATTTTGTGCCTTAACAATTGGAAAAAAAAAACAGTCTGCACTGTATTTAGGTCAGATATTTGTATGGACCAGCAGAGGGCGCTGGTAACCCAGTGGTCGGTTGGCATGCAGAAATCCTTGCAGTGAAGAAGAGATGCTATGCTAGCAGACAGAGCTAACAGAAAAACGAGACTTTTACAGATATTCACTTAATATTACAGATATTCTTTTGGTGCTAAAGGTGCTAAAGGGGTAAAGAATCATTTATGAACATGTTTAAGAGTACAAGGCGGCCAGAAAGAAAGTAGTAGCAGATTTCGCCCGCTGCCAGCACTTTTGGACGAGAAGGAAAAATATATAGCGCCCTCTGCTTTTTAAAAAAAGTACTGCGATTTAATTTTCAGAGCATCGATGTGAACCGTGATACCTATGAATCGATTTTTAACTGCCTTAAGATTAATCATTTATAAAAACATAGTGCAATCAACTTCCAAGTTTAACAAGGTCTGATGTGGTTCACTGACACCTAGAGAATGGGTGTTTATGTGCTTTGTATATGTTAGCGCAATTATTATTATGTATTTTGTCAAATAACATTTAAAACATTGGTTTGGACATTTTTTGGATCGATACGATAATCGCACGTTGAAATATCACGATATATCACTGAATCAATTTTTTTCTTACACCCTTGTTAAAAACTATCATTTAATTTTTTCTAGAAGTTTGCTGCACAAAGTTTCTATGGTACTAATGATCAGGTTTCATATTTCCCAAATTCCATTTTAGGATATTTTCCTTTCATTTCCATTGTAATGACTTTGTCTAATTTTTAATAATTACTGACAGACTAAATGTCCCAAAAGCATGCTAAAACTAGGCATTATTAGGTTAAATCTAGTAATTAATTCAGTTTTTCTATGCTTCTAAAGTGCAAGATTAAATTGTGTGCTCAAATCTCACCTAAATGGAAGATCAAGCATGACCGATAAGTTATTTAAGATTTTTCAGCCTTTTTTTTTTCAGAAAGACTTTGCAGGATGTTTGACATATCCATCTGTTTCTTTTCCAAACACTTGCCACTTATTAAACTACATCTGTAATAGGAAAAAACATGGAGAAAATATGTTGGTGAGAGCATTCCGTGTCCGACAGCCATTTCTGTTTCAGGAAGTAAATTCTGTCATTTCTGTTCGTTTTTAGTGACGACAGAAAATCGGATGCCCCAGGTTTGATGGGTTGCAAATAATGAATTTGAAGAAATTTTAATTTATCGAGCTGGAATCGGACTTTTTTTGTAATAAACTGCTTATAAGAGGATCTACAGTCATATTGATCCAGCCTTGATCAGTCATATAAAGCTCTCTCCTCACCCAGACAGTTCTGCCTATCTGAGTTCAACAAAACAACCTTCAGTTTTTTATGAATAGCCTTGTACCTTTTACTGTCTTCAGCTTCCATAGCAACTGTGTGCAGGTTTGAACCTGTTGGCCATCTTAGGTCCATCTATAAAACATCAGTTCTTCTTGGGAAGGAGGAGATCCTGCTCCAGGGTGGACATTCCTGTGTCTAGAGTTGCTATTCTCTGAGAAAGGACAAATAGCAATTAATAGGACAGGTTCAGACCCAGAGGGTGTTAAGTGTTCTGATGAATCTTTCATAGCCTCACCCATCGTTGTTGATCTAGAATAAAGATGAAAAAAAAAAAATACACATGCAAATTGTTAAAAATTGCTTTCCTTTGCTTCGTGGCTTGTCATATACCTTCTTTAATCGGATGAGAAGGTCATCCAATCAGGGCAAAGTGGAGAAGATTTTCCTTTGTGAGTGTAGTTGTTTAATGCTCACCTTTATTACATGTTTGAATGGAATAATCAACAACTTCTAAATCATATTTCTCTCATATGAACGACTTTTGTTATGCTTTCATGAGGTTTTTCAGACGTTTTTCGATATACGAGCAATTACAAGTCACAGGACGTGACCTACTACTTCTCTCTGAGAAAACAAGGTGCAGTATGTGTGAACAGAAGAGGAGGCAGACAATTACCAAAGGAACATCAAAGGAATGCAGACTTTTATATGGAGGTTTTTGAGCCGTCCATTTTCCTGCAGCCAAGTCTCGCGGGATGAAATTTTACAAGAGTTGCGATGCTGCTGCCCAAAACAACCATCAGTGGAAACATGTTCAAAGTGCAATTATATAAAATTTTAGATATATTGCTTTTATTTGGCGAAAAACTGTGATGGGAACACAGGTTCTGACAAGCATGTAGGTATGAAGGAGATGAATCAGGAGAGAATTGTTTGAAAATTTCAAATAGCAGTATCATGAATTATTTTTGACTATCAAAATGATGCAAAATCACATTGTATTATACACATTTAAATTGGTGTGAATTCGAGACCTGATCCTTAATTCACAATGCTGCATAGCAGACAGGTTTCTGAGAGCACAGATGAAACAACAAACTCCATTAAAGGAACCCTTGGATTAATGTTCTGATCTTAAACTGAGGTGTTGTGGATGAAGTGTAGATTTGCAATGGAAATGTGAAAAACTATCTTCAAGGTGATGTTGACTTTATTACCACTATCAACCATTAAAAATATGAAATAATTTGTTAGTTTGTCTGCTCATTGGAAATCTGAAGGAATCCGACACTAATTTTCCAATCAGAACCATTGTAAATAATATATTTATTTCCACAAGTGGTTTGTGACTGCTGATTAAGCGGCGTCTGATAGGGTTGGGTGGGGCTCTGTAGGATAATGAGGCGTTTATGGCGGTTATGCATTGTGTGCTGACGACCGCTCCACTGTGGTAATTCTCATACTTACAGCCTCATAATTATCCAACACAGCTGAGTGGAAATCCCCGCTTTGACTTTCTTTATTTGCTCTACAAGACTGTGTTAATCCTAAATCTCAGCACGCAATTAGTGCAACTGGCGACGGTCGCTGGACCGTTTGGTACCAGGCTGCAAAAAACTAAAATGTTTTTTACAAAATGAATCTTTTTTGGTTTTTCTGTTTGTTTTGGTACTTTTATTTTGGAAAATAAAAAAAATCATCTTTATTATTGTATTTATTCTTTAAGAATCACAAGTAAGAAAAGCAGCTCCTGTAACTTTAAAGTAGTATTCTTATATAGGGCTTCCACTTTCCAATTAAGATCATTCACGTTTTACGTTTTATGGGCTTTTCTTAGTTTGATGTACTGACGTACTAAACATTCCAAGCCAAAATTTTGTATGAGGGATTATTAAGTTAAATCTAGGATTTTGCCATCTTTTGTGCTTCAGAAAATGAAATTGTACCAAATTTCACACGATCTAACTGGACTTTGCACTATGGCAACATTTTATAGCACTTGTTTTTGTTTATATAAAAAGTTTGTCTTCTCATTCAACACTTGCTACACTTAACTACTCTTTTTTGGCGGTGGAGATATGTGGAAAATGAGTAATATTCTCCCAAAACATGCAAGTGAAAGTATTCGTTTTCCAGAAAGTTAGCTCTTTAATTTCTGTCCTTTTTTTTGTGATCAGAAAGTAGGGCTGGGCGATATGGACCAAAACTCAGATTTCAATAATCAATATTTTTTCCTCAATATGTCGATATATGATATTAATTGATATTTTTAACTCAAGAAAGTCTGACCAAAATGATTATGCCACACAAGCACATTTGTTAATAAACAACTGCACAATAAGTGCCACTTTAGTTTTTTTCTCCTCTAAGGGACAGCACGTGTGAGTGAGTCTCGTGGTGTGGCTTGTATAGGGGAAAGTCAGGACGCACTTAACAATCCATCTAAATGTGCTTTTCATGCTGTTCTGGGAAGTAACGAAAGCAGCGACTCCTAAAACAAGTGTTTTAATACAAAATAGGCTTTTAAATACAGTGTAGATCTCAGAAATATGTTAAAATTATAAAGAAGGTCACAGTTTGACTGCATTCTATGAATATTATTAAATACTTGTATGAATAAAAACAAGTTAAAAAAATATATAGATATATCTTGATATAGGCCATATTGTCATTTTCTATATCGCCAAAATAGAAAATTCGATATATCTTGAATCACGATATACCTGTATTGCCCAGCTCTAATTGGAAGCCCAAATCCTTCTGGTTTGGGAGTCACATTTCGAGTCCTCTGTATTCAAAGAAATTGGTACCGTTTTCACCATATTGTGCCCTAGTTTGTATAATTTATGGATGTAAATGAATAATTACAGAAAATCTGCTTAAGAGCAAGACAGCGAGACCTAGTGTATTACATAATAATCAATACTTTCCCTGTAATTTATTCTCCTGTTAGAGCATCAGCCTTTGCGTTCTCACTGCATAATCTTGTCGCATCCTGGGGAAGATTTGAAGTTTTGATTTTCTCCATTTGTCCCTGTGTGATGAGATGGGAATATCTCCACTGGGAGGCACCATGGAGTGCTGATCCCTATGTACTGGTTATCTCCACCTCAGTCACTGTCCAGTTTCTTTCCTCCTCAGCATGACGTGTCTTTTGGTTTCACTGGAAGTAGGAAATCCGTAGCAGATCAGTTGACAGCTGTAGTCTACTGTAATCTTTACGAGGTCCAAAAGCAATGCAGTTACTTTTATGGCCGTGTTGTAAATCGCATCTTACAAGTACTAAAAGCTCTTAATGCATCTACGCTAACGCATTTGGTTTATTACTAAGGAATAAAATCAACAGGTGTGATTTAAGCTAAAGGTACATTTATTTATGGGCTACTTAGACGGACAACATTAACCTCTGTAATAACATATTTTGCTAATGGGTGTAAGGCTTTGTCCCCATATACATTAATCATTTTGAAATCAAAGACTGTTTTGTTGCCTTTTTGACTATAGCTGCCATTACCACTCTTTTTGGTTTGTTTATATACTACATATTTTTTCTCTTTAGTATTTAATTCTAGCACCAACTGGGTACTCATAGTTATTTAATCTCTGCCTAATTCCAAAGTGTTGATGAATGTCAACACGGATACAGAAACTGTTTTTGTGTGGCTTAGGATGTTGAATGACCAAACCATCTGCTAAACTGCTAATCAAGATTACTCTGAGGCTGATTGATTTGGTGCACTGGTGAACTCTGCCCTAGGACTGTGCAATATATCGAGATTTCTATTTTGGTGATGTTGAAAATAACAATCTCGCCTATATCGATATATTTGTATTTTATAGCGTATTTTGTATTAAAATTAGGGATGTAACGATTCACTCAACTCCCGATACGATTCGATTCACGGTACTGGGTTCACGATACGATTTATTTTACAAAATGGGACTGTAGACAAATGATGACTGAAAAATATTCCTTTATTTTTTTTTTTGGGTTCAAAACTATAAAAAATTGTACTGTTTTCCTTTTATTTTTCATTGTCAAATGAATCCCTTGATAAACTATTCAAAACAATGCAATTTAACTAAAAATAAATCTTGAATGAAATAAAGGAATAATACAAATGAAGAAGAAGCCTAAAGCCAAACCAGTCATTGCACTGTATTTAGGTCAGATATTTGTTTGGACCAGCAGAGGGCGCTGGTAACCCAGTAGACGGTTGGCATGCAGATATTCTTGCAGTGAAGAAGAAATGCTATGCGCTAGCAGACAGAGCTAATAGAAAACCGTGACTTTTACAGATATTCACGTAATATTACAGATATTCTTTCGGTGCTAAAGGGGTAAGGAATCATTTATGAACACGTTTAAGAGTAGAAGGCGGCCAGAAAGAAAGTAGTAGCAGATTCCGCCCGCCGCCAACACTTCAGGAAGCGCCCTCTGCTGTTTAAAAAAGTACTGCGATTCAATTGTCACAGTATCGATGTGAACAGTACCTATGAATCGATTTTTAACTGCCTTACGATTAATTGTTAAATCCCTAATTAAAATACTCATTTTAGGAGTTGCTCCCTTCCACTACTTCTCAGAACAGCATAAAAAGCTCAGTTCGATGGATTTTTCTGAGTGTGTCCTAACCCAGACCTTACCCTAAACAAGCCACACTACAGAACTCACTCACACGTGCTGTCCCTTATTAGGAGAAATAGCCAAAAGTGGCACATATTGTGGAACTGTTTGATAAATGTGTCAAATTGTTTTTCTGGTAAGATTTAATTGTGCTATTTTGAGAAAAAAATCTAAAGATATGCGTTCTTGTCTGTATTGCCCAGCCCTACTCTGCCATCATAAAGGAAAACGTTATTCTGAGATATAGTAGTTTCCTGGCATGTTCATTAATACACGTTCTAATGGTTCTAATTTTCTGATTGGTCTAATTATATGGCTCAGGGTTAGGGCTTTACCTGCTGGTCGACATGCTTTTAGCTCAGCTTTTAAGACATTTCAGTGCTTTTGGGAGAGAAAAGACTCTGTTTTCCATAATTATCTGTTTGCATGTTGTTAACGGTGCACAGTGATTTGAACATAAGTGCAGGTTAAATAATAATAATAATAAAAAAAGGGCAGTTGCTAAAGTAGACAAATGGCAACGGTTGATGTTGTTGTAGCCTCCATGAGCTGCTAACCTGTTTATTGGTACTCAAACAGGTCTCACTGTGGTTTACTGTTTATTTAAAGTGTAAATACCCATCTATTTTTTTGCTGATCTGCCACTCGGGGAATATAAAAAAATACCTTTATTATGGGCGTTGCTCCTAAAGTAGTTGACACGCCCAGTCATAGCAGCCCCGCCCCCACAGTGCTGCCCAGGGCAGTGAGAGGAGGAAACCCAGTGACAGTTAGTAAATATAATGCAGTACTTTGGACAGCAGTGCTCTCAACTTTTCATTTATATTTGATATAACTACATCATGTGCAGTTAAAAAAACAAGTTTGTATTGGTTCACGGTTGTTCAATGTTTCACAATAAAATAAGATTGGAACATTCATGGAAAAAATCAGGATCAGCCAAAATTGGAATCGACAGGTCAGGCTTTTTAAAATGTTGGTGTAATAATCACAATAGTTGCATTACTGGCTCATGGGACCAGCTTTGTCATTTGAACATGTAAAATATAATTACAAATATTGCGTTTCACAAGTTAATGATAAATAATGACATTAGTTTTTATGCTGTCATTTATTATCATATATAGGTTTGAGCTCTGTCCAACCGTGCATCTGCCCGTCCGAGTTAAAGAGGACAGCTTTTTTCAGAAACCGTTTAAGATACGATAACCAAATTTGGTGTGTGGCCTCAGGGTATCAATACCTTGATGGAGTTCGAAAATGAGAAGTGCGCAAATATTTTTTACGGAGTTATTGCCCCGTGCCATTTTTTTTTTACTCTGTTCGAGGTATCGTCAAAGGGGACAGCTTTTATTAGAAACGCTTTAAGATGGTTAGAAATATTCTGATGTGATCATATTTTCTGATATATACATCTAAGTTCTAAGATTTAGAACATTTAGGAAAAGTTGTGAGTTATAATGACAACCAATCTGGCGGGGGGTGTTGATGACTACAGTATGTCTTCTTGTTTGTTAGCTTTTATCCTTCCATACAAGTGTTAAATCTTACCATAAGTAAATCGGTGACAGTAAGCTTTGTGCTTTTTACTTGGTTTCTTTCTTTTATGAAGGCGTTAGCATTAGCTCTCAGCCAAGTGGGTGAGCTCAGCATGCCTTAGTACAGTTTCCAGTTCATAATCGTTTCGTGTTGGTACATACTACATACGTTGTCTGTTAACATGTTTGTGGGAACTTTGGGTGGATCTGATGGAGTGACTTGGACTGGTTCCATTTGTTGGGTGGTTGTCTTGTCTGGTAGTGGTCCATGATGTGTTTCTAACAGAGTTCAGTGAAATGATCCAATATTCTTTTGCACATGTTTTGTATTGATTATTATTAAATCTCTGTCGCGATTAATATTATTATGATTTCATCCCCCAGGCCTAGTTCCTTCTGTGTCTGAATGTACCTCTATTACTACTACAGGATGGAAAACTCCTCCACAGATATCATCACGCCGCCTTTCATCTAGTTACAACGAAGAGTGTGAAGAAGAGACAATTTGTCATTGACGGCATTTGATTGATTGTGCGTGCCTGCCTGCTGGTGTCTATAACTCATTGAATGTAATATCACAGAGATAACCAAGCAGTGACAAACGAGCAGCCGTGTGAAATAGTTTAAAGCTTTTTTGCTCCTTTTTACCAGCAGCCTGGCCCCGGCTGAAGTCCTCAGATAAGTAATTACCATTTCTTTAAGGTTCATGGTGGCTTTCTTTCACTATCCTATTTTTACGCATGTTCTGTGTGGCTGAGATGGACATTAATTGTTCCCTTTAAAATATTTTGATACAAAAGCAGCTGGAGCTTCAGCCTCTGGTGTGTAGAGATACCGCAAATCTGAATTTCCACAACGTTGTTCTGGTGAGGACACTTTTGGATAAAGACTGAGCTTTTTCTTGCTGTGTTTGCTCAGTCATGCAGCACTGACGAGCACCGAGGCTCAGGGGTTTGGACAGGGGAGGGGGGCAGTGGGGGAGAAATGGTCAGAGAGTGGAGGTAGAAAGAAGGCTGGGGGTGGGGATGGATGCTGCTCAAAGGATGGTGCCTGGCCCTCAGGAGCCATCTGGCTATCACACTGAGGGATGGTGAAGGACAGGTGGTCGGACTGGTGAGCAGGTCTGAACATGATTGGCTAAGGTGGGCGTCCTACACTGTCCATACTGAATGTCTGCCTATACTGTATACATATATAAGGTGTTTTAAAACAATGTTATTGACCCTGAAAGAAAACAATAGCCTTTCCTATGTATTTTAATGCCGTTCTTAGTACTTACAGTATATACCAGGGTTTTAAAACACTTTTGACCACAGTGCAATTTGAGCTATAGTGGGACAAACCCATGAAATAATAATTTATTAATAAATAAAACTCTAAAGTCATGTCTTTGTTTTAGTGCTAAGGAGTATTGATACATTATGACGATGTTGACATTTTTAAAAAAATCCTTTTACAGCACATTTTATAAAAAAAAAAAACCTCAAATAAAATTAAAGAAATACTGGAATTTTAATAATATTATGTCTGTTTATTCACACATTCTCATTAAAGCTTGAATTCTTTCCCAGAACCCGACGGGCCGTGTCAGGCTTAAATTTTATTGTTATTCCACTGGCTTGGGCCCGTGGTATAACAATCAAATTTAAGCGTTAATGCTCATTACATTACTACATCTATTTTACGCGACTATAAAGATTGACAACGCAATCCTTTGTGTTGTACCCCTATACTCTCACTGAAACAGGGCGCACCCTGTGGTCAAATATGAAAGTTAGAGTAGCTGTTTCTGCTCCTCTTCCAGTGCATAATACATTGCAGTACACTGTAGTTACTTATATAACTTTTGTGTATCTGACAAATTCACCAGGCTGACCAGATTGGTCTCACTGATGGGCTGGTTCTGGCCCACACACCGCATGTTTGACAACACTGCTCGATACTACTACTAAGAATAATCATGCATTGGATTCATATAGTGCTTTTTTTTGACACTCGACGTGCTTTATTTTGCATTATTCTTTCATTCCACACTTACTGGTGGCAAGCTACTATTGTAGCCACAGCTGAGGCAAGTATATACTTAGATGTAGTTTCATACCGCTTATTGAAAGCTAGCAGTAATTTTTTACTCATTAAGCTACTTTGTAATTTTGTTGAAAAAGAGAAATAAGAAAGTTACTGAATCAGCTTTATTTTACTTTGCTTAACATTACATTTACTTTCATCTATTTTATGTTTGGAATTCATGTACGTGTTTAAAGTATTTGACATTAAATTTATTTTTATTTTCTTATTAAAAAGATAGTGAAAATAAATGTAAATGTGCTGTTCAGCCTTTTGTTTTTGTATAGATAAATGTTCACATTCTATTTTTTGTCATTTTTAAGCTGAAATACAAATGTGCACATAAACGCTTCATATTTCCTCTATGTTTTTAATTGCACTTGCACATACATTAGCTTTTAAAAATAGCACATGGTTGAACAACTTGTTTTATTTCTGTAAATCGTGTTTATCATTGGAACACAGAATGTAGCAACACTCCAGCAGCATCCTAATCCCTTTCAGTGAACCAGTAGGTTCCAGACTGGTTTATACTGGTAAAGGCTGTTGAGCAGGTGCTTCAGCTCACTCCTGCAGAGCAGACTTTCACCCATGCACAAGCGCTTTTTCGTACCCAAACACAAACGGGGTTGCACCTATGACCATCGTTAATCATCTTAGCAGGCGGCTGCACATTGTGAAGTCGTCATATATTAATGACTTTTTGTCTCAGGCTTCATTTCAGTGATGAATGATTTCATAATTAAAGCTGAGAAGAAGTGTTTTCTGCTGTTGCTGTTGGTTCTTTGGAATGACTGGTGCAGTTTAGAGTTCATCTTGGGTCTTTTCCCCACTTAAGGGATAGATGGGAGAAATGTACTTTTTTATTTTGATGGACGCGATTATATATCTGTAGCATTAACACGTGCTGTGGTTTCCAAAAACTGTTGAGAAAGCTTCTGTCAGGGGACCTAAACTCAGGAATTTTGGGAATAAACAAAAAATATTAATTATTTTTTAGGATTACCTGGAAAGGGTGAGTAATTTCATATAACTTTACCATATCCAAACATAAATATTAGCATCTATGCAAATAAATACAATTAAAAATGTAAATTTCAAAGTTGGAAACTATTCATGGGAATTTACAAAATTGAACAAGGATGTAAGATATAGTTTGAAAAATATATTTTGGCAACATCTAAAATTTCAGCATCAGTTATTTAAAATTACTTCTGATTTCTGGTTCATTCCAGTGAATAATTTCCATTAAAATGTGTCCTTTTGAATATTGTTTTTTATTTTGAAGAAGTAACCTGTTACAGTTTCTGTGTGGGTGGTGCTAGTATCAACCTAGTATCAACCTTTAATGTTTTTCACAATTGCACTTGACTAACATGATGTAACACAATGCAATGTATGGAATTGTGAAATAAATGAAATGAAAATGAAAAAAAAAAAAAAAAAAAGTTCTATACATGCATTATTCACTAAAATACAGAAAATAACAATAACAAGAAAAGGTCTACCTCGCCACCAGGAGGCTTTTTTCTACATTTCTTCTTTCTTTCTAATATGAAATGATGTAATAAGAGGTAAAGAAAAGAAACATAACTGTGACAGGTTGATTACATGCTAACTAATCATTGCTGAATATTGGAATATTATTACAGGAAATCGCAAATCACGTCTCACTATTAACATTTCACCATGTTTTACTCACTCAGGATCAAATGAGATTTAATATACAAAATAATGATGTCTTAATAAATCCAAAGTTGTATTCTTTTTTTAAATAAAAGATTAGAAGAAGCAGCTGGTCAGCTTTTGTAGTCGCTAAGCTGGCTTTATGACCATTGGACACATGGACATGAAGTGTTCACAGGAAGGAGATGCAATAAGTTGGTTTCACACCATTCCAGATGATTTATGTTTTAAAAAACCCAACAACCTGCAATTCTTGGTTATGTTTGCCTTATTGGCTTAATATGAGTCAGAAAGAGATTTTTACCTTAATGCTGTAGGACTGGGTGCTTAAAACCTGCTAGTCTTGGCTCTCTCTCTCTCATTATAGTTTCACCAATCCTGGCCCTCTAATTTCCAGCCAGGGAAACATCCCTGTAATTCAATTTAACACAACAGGAATTTTTCCTGTGTGATAAGAAGCCGCGAGGGTTAAAAGACGGACTGGTTTTCATCTGTTTCCCTCACTGTGGTGTTGCAAAGGTCCTCAGCCAATCTCTTCCACACACTGGCAGCCTGCACCTCTTTTTAACCTCCATCACAACCACAGTAGAAAGAAAGTGGCACATTCACAGAGGATTCCTGATGTATTCAAGGGCTCTAGACAAAGAAAGGAAACCTGCACAGGCGCTCGCTGCAGTCTGCACCTTTGTCACAGAAAATCAAGAGTTCTGCGCCTGTTGTTCAGTGAAAGATTGCCTGGCGCTCTTGCCTGTGGGGTTTGTGTGGAAAACAATTCGAATGGTGACAATGAACAATGGCAGTGAGAGAGCATGGTTTTGAAAATCTCTAGAGATATGTTTTTATTGGAAAAAAAGTGTTTTCTTTAACCTATTGATGCTTTAAGTATCATTTATTTGTTTGCAACAGAAGAAGAAGAAGAAGAAGAAGAAGAAGAAGAAGAAGACATCCTGTGGTTTCAAATACTCAAGCATATGAATCACACATAGCTTAAAATTTCATATGTTTCAAGTGCTGACACTCAGTGATGGACCATTATCTGTTTAAGAAGTGATGATTGGGACGTTAGCTGTGTTCGAAATCGCACATTAACGTACTACACACTCAATGAGTACATACTGTTTACTATATACTATTAATATGATTAGGATGATGAGCGTTCCCACTGAAGTATACTTCCAAGTTTCCCATTTGTAACCTACATCGACAAAAACCGAAAGCACACTGAGGCTAAATATCTCCTTTAATTCTCCACCTTTGAAAGTTCTGAAAACATTTTAAGTGAGAAAGTGACCAAGTAGAATATCAACATGTGCTCATTTGATCCATAAAACTCACGGAAACACATGTCATGCCGACATTTTGGAGATTTTCGGAGACCCGCCATTGTGTAACTGACTAAACTTCCTGTTAACTTCAAAACAAGAGCCCTATTTACAAAGTGATAGAAACTAATGGAAGACAAGAAGAGATGCTTTAGTTTTGAAAAAGGAATGTCTGATTTTTATCTTGAAGCTGGTCCCAGGACAATTTTACATTCCGCTCGTAATGTGTCATAGGGTATGAATATCATTGAGTATGACTAGTGTGCCCACCATGCGTACTTTTGGGTATTTCTTGCATACTCAATCTTTCAGTCCTGAAACATTATAAATTAAAGAGGCTACATCAAAGGTTATTTGTGCATTTTGTTAAGTGTTTATTTGTTAGCTTTTATTCTGAATTGCATGTGTTTATTGACTGGGTGGAACTCTTATACAAGCCCTTAGGGCTTTGTTCCCTCTTTGCATCTTTAATTATCTTTTTTTTTTTTAATTTGTGCTAAATAAATAAATGGATGAATGATGCGGTTTTATGCCTTGGAGCCAAATACTAATGGTCAATTTAATTCTATATGCAATTAAATTGGGAAACTTTCTGTAAGTGCATTGTGGTTTTAGACACATACTTACACATATCTGTCCTTGAGTTAAAGTACGGTGAACGTGTTTTGAAACTGCAGGTGGGCAGGTAATGAAAATAAAACCCAACCCTGTTACCTAGTATAATCAAATTCCTTTTAGGTCAGGAGCCAAATATGGACCGGTTTGATCTCAAGTGGACCGCAGTTTTTAGGCCACAGTTTTAACAACATTGTGGTCTAGCTTTCGATATCGGGTTAAATTCACTTCAGTTGATTTTCTTTCTTCTTTTTTTTCAATTTTTGTTTAATTTAGAGGAATTTAGTGTAATTGTTTGCGAGAAATTGCAAGATTTGTGAAGAAAAAAAAAATGACTGCATTCCTGTGATATTAATGAAGGAAAAATGCTATCATTAAATTGGTGAATTTTAGATATTTACACCTGGATTTTTTGGTACTTCACACAATAATCCATGTTTTTCTCTGTCATTTTGACTTCGTTTTGTGGGTTGAATTGGATTTTCCAAAGGGCCGAATTTGGCCCCCGGTCCTTGAGTTTCACACACATGATGTACATAGTCAAAATAAAAAACAGAGACATAGCGTAGAGCCATGTTGGTACCACCTAGCTGAGTTGGATATCTGCCTGTACAGCTACATAATACATTTAAGGGACTTTTTTGGGTCTGTGTTGCATTTGCTTTAGCATTGCGAATGCTGCCACAAATACAAACAGCCAGCACACACTTTAGGTTAAAATCGTCTTTACCACAGGTTACTCGAGACATTTTTAGCCGTGTTAGATGTGGCAGACACATTTTTTCCCACTGATGATGCGATTGAAGATTTCCTCATATGCAGATCACCCACAATGGCCCATTGAAGAAACCCACTACATTCAGACAATATGATGTAAATGCTGAAAATGTACCACACAGAACCGAACTGAGCAGCAGCTGTTTCTCAAACATTTCCTGGCAACCCTTAACATGCATAAATAATGTGAAGCAGCCAAAATGTAGAAAATGTAGAAAACGGTTTGTATAAAATTAGCTTTAATAGTGATCTTTATTCAAACACAAATCTGAATTTATGCTCTTTACAATAACAAAATAAATAAGTAAATGAATACCACCACGTTGTGTGTCCGTGTGCATGGCTGCATTAGTGTCTAGGAGATGCCGTTAGTAGCAGAAAAATGTATTATTTACACCCCAAAGTGGATGAGGATCATTGGTGAGTCTGGACTCCCTGGGTCTCATGAGGTGGGGGCCCCTGATGGCTTCCCCATGCTGCATCAGCACTGTGTTGGTGGGTGTTGCAGCAGATGCGTTGCTGTGGTGTAACCGAGCCACTCAATTCCCAGAAGAGCACTACACGAGGCATTAAAACAGATGTTTTTCATGTGATTCACTATGCCGCAGTGAAAACACTATCTAAATAACGGAGAAGGGTCAGGGTTTCTATTGTTGTGATGGTAGGAAGCTCCAAATAATTAAAAGCTGCTTATCTACAATGATGGCAAATGTGAATTAATTGTAAATTATTGCACGATTTACACACACTGTTCATGCATGCACCTAGCATTTATATTAGTAATGTATAATTTAAATGTCATGAATAAACCCAGCATGCATTTACTATAATTCATTCTGTTTTAATAGGGCAAAGTGCCCACAAGGCCGTCCATAATAACAAAGCACTCATGTTTCAATGTCTTGTTTTATAAAAACAGTAAAAATGGTAAAATGAGCCAGAGAATTTCCAAATATGTAGCTCAGTGCAGCAGAGGTTATCCACTTTGTAATTCCATCCATACACTCTGTTCTTTTCTGACCCTACTTATTAACACCAGGGTCACGGTGCAATGCTGGGTTCATTCATAAGTCATAAGAGTTGGAAACAGTCAGGGATTCACATGTAAACGGTGAATATTCTACATCAAAGACATCAGGAGCTGGATTTAAACCCTATTCTGAGCAGCATTCTGCTCCATTGAGCAGCTTCTGTGAGTATTTTCACGTCACACAATCACAGGATTAGGATATCAGATCCATCCTTTCTGTGTAATAAATATAGAGGAATCACTGCCCTGCTGACAAGAAAGACAGAATGAAATAAATGATCAGTGCTTAGATGGTGGGTAGTACCATTATTGTCTCACAGAAAGATCTTTGTGGGTTCAAAAGAGTTTGGAAAGTATTACATGTATTTTTAATGTAAATAATGCTAAAATCTTTTTACTTTCTTTATGATATATTCAATGGTTAATTCACTGGTCTAAAAACTTGAAGCTGAAAATTTATTTGTTTTTTTCGAGCAGGGAAAAGTAAACAAAAAACAAAAGGAACAAAAATAAAACTTGCTTTTGTTTGTGTGTAAATGGCAGCATTGGAAGGAATGACAATGGTTAGATCTTTTAAAGGACATCCTTGACTTGGAGTAGTCTGCATTTCCATTACTCTTGGGAACGCGCAAAATCTAAATAGCGCAATAAAAACTTGTAATGGAAAAAACACTTGAATTTCGAAAAAAAACACTCAAATGTCACCTAAAGGTTTTTATGCTTTCATGAGGAGGTTTTTCCAGACGTTTCGATATTGGAAACACTTTTTAGGCAATGACCACTTCTCTCTGTGTAAACCTGGTGCGGTACGTGTAGACAGAAGAGGAGACCGAGGCATTTCTTAGCATTATACTTCAAAATAATCACCGCCGTATTAGACATAAAGCAACAAAGGAATGCGGCGTGTTATGAGGAGGTTTGGAGCGTCCATCTTCCTGTAGCGAAGTCTTGCTGGATGAGATTTCACTGGAGTTACGAGGCTCCAAAACAACCTTCAATAGAAACACTTTCAAAGCGCAATTATAGTTTGGTGAAACTTTAGGGATATTGCTTTTATTGTGTGAAAAACTGTAATGGAAACAGTTATTGATAATCCTCTCTTTGACTGACATCTGGATTGGTTTAGTATTGCCTGGTGATGTTGCCAGATCATAATAATCAAGGTTTAAAAACCTGCTGACCAACCACATAATCCACCATGTTAAGACTGTTATGCTAGAATAATGGATTTAGTGAAGAATCAGGCTGAGGTCCTTTTTGAATTAGTGGTCTTGTAAGGGTCCCATCAGGAACATAATTGAGGCCTTAAGTGAGTGATAACCCTGCACTGAAAAATACACATCTAGAAAACACGTTTTAAAGTTTTTAAGATGAATAAAGACATGCAGGAACGTAGGAGTGCTCATTGCAACCCCCTCTTCATCACCTGAAACCAAGCGCAGATCACCAGGATCACCACGAAGCTGTATCTGTTACCCTAATCCAGACCAACCCCCCCCTTCCTCTGCCCTAATAGCCCCCATTCTAGTATCACTTACACATATAATCAATACAGGCTCTCTGCTTGCTATTGATTCGGGTATATGGTGTGTACACAGCTGCTGAGCACAGACTGTGGCCCCCTGCCTGGAAATCAAAAAGCCACACTTGGACACTTGATCATCTGCACCTGGTACTCCTTTGCCATCTTCAGCTTTCATTGAACAACAGGAGATAAAAGAGGAGCAACCCCATCAACAAGACATGTTTCATTCAAGGTCAATGATGTGCCTCTATGTTATTGAGTTAGTAATGAAGTGAAACTGCTGTATTCATCCAGAGAGGGATGACCACTATCAGGAACTAGCTTACAACTAGGTGAGCTTTGGCCATTGACTACCCTTACTCCTGCATAAATGCAATTTGTTAATTTGTATATACACAAACTTTACAGTTTCTTGCACGCTTGACTGGAGTAATGTTTTCACCAGCGTTTTCTTTCTGTTTTTTTTTTTATCTGTTTGCAGGATTATGTCCAAGGTACTTCAGATTTTGACAACATTTTGACTAAAGATAGACCTTATGCCATGGAATATTTAATTAAATTTCGGAGGGATCTGGACAAATATACTGATTTTAAATCCACTGCGACCGTGGCTCAGTGGTTGAGTGGATTGTCCAATAATCGAAGGGTTGGGAGTTTGAATCCCACTCACTGCATATCATTGTTGTGTCCTTGGACAAGACACTTCACCCACATTGCCTAGAATAAATGTGGTGTGTTGGTGGTGGTCAGAGGGACCGATGGCACACTATGGCAGCCCTAGGGCAGATGTGGCTACCGTAATAGCTTACCACCACCATGTGTGAAGTGAAAGACACATCAATGTAACAGCACTTTGAGTGTCTATATAAAATTCAATGCATTATTATTATTACTTCCTGTTGGTGACTTTGCACCTTTACAGTGTGAATGATCACGGTACCATGATCAGAATCACTGATTCAGATAACTGCCAATATCTGGTAAAGACGATATTTGGCACTTGGCGGGGTTTGCGCCCTCATCGGTCTTGAAGTTTCACTGGGCAATATGGACCAAAAACTCATTTCTCAATATTTTTTCTCAAAATGGTGATATACGATATCTTTTTAATTCAAATGAAGTCTGACCAGAAAGACAATTCAGGGTTAACTTTGCCTCCCCTTAATGTGTTATATAAAACTAATAGAGGGCACTTGCCTTTTAAAACTCAATGACGGGAGTAAATGGGGTTTAGAGCATCTGAAGGCCGCCATACTCGGTATGACAGAAGACCACAACTGCATCCTGGGAATTCAATTACCTTCAATGTAATCTCCCCCTTATGGACATATTACCCTCTGACAGACCCAATCAGTGAAATCAAATAAAACCAAGCATGATGTGTTTATTCCTGATTGATTCATGCTTGGACTGTAATGAAGTCGATGTATTAACCAGTGGTGGGCAGTGGTGGCGTGACGGTTAAGGAAGTGGGCTTGTAATCGGAGGGTCACCTGTTCGAATCCCTTAACTGTAACTGCTTTGGAAAAAGTGTCTGCTTAATGAAGTTATAGATTTGTAGAACCAGAAAGAGCAATGGTTTTGGTGGTTCTGGGGAGAACTTGGCATGATTTTGATCGTTGGATGTGAGGTGATATAAGATCGATCAGTTGATAAATCAACCACCGCGTCTGACAGATCTCAAATAAAAGCTGGATTAGTGGAAATTGAAGTGTCCTCTAGCCGCTGTTTGTTGAGATTGTTTTTGTCAGAATACAAAAGATTTCATGCTTGAACTGTCTCCACATAACACAACCTCATCAGACGCCAGATACTGCCAACCACTACACCCACGTTTCCTTTCATATCTCATAAATTTTGTTTTGAACTGGACGAAACATTAGGCGATTCTATTGCATGTAATTTTCTTCATTGCTTTTTTTATAGACCAATTGAGATTCAGAATCTCTTTTTCAAGAGAGTCCTGGTAGCAGTTCGGTTTAAGGGACTTGCTCACAGTATTACAGTGGTTTCAAACCGGCGACCCTCCTGTTACAAACCCGCCTCCTTAAGGGTTAGGCCACAACTGCTCCACTACTGCATTGAGGAATGTAAGAAAAAACTCAATTAAAAACAGCCAACGAATACTGACAGGAGATGCAAAGTACTAAGTTTGAGTAAATAAAAATAAACAGTTTGTGCGTAGTAATAACTCTCAACAATTCCATAGCTGGAATCTCTGATGCTGCGTTCACACCGGATGTGTCACGAAATGTTGGATAGATGCGTCCCAGATAGGAAATCATTCCAGTGCGGCAGTGCGGTCAGATCTGCGCGTTAAGTGCGTTGGTCGTGCGAGCACGCTCCCGATTTCACGCATATCCGCACATTTTATGCTGAAGCCAAATGCATTTGGGTATGAAGTAAAGTTGTTGATTCATACGTTTTAGTCAAAGTATTTCAATTTAGCAAATTTTGTTGTAAAAATGTAAGAGTGACTGCCCATGGGTTGAAACTTGGCAAATGGAATAAAATTTTTCTATTTGCTGATAATGATGGTTTGTGATGTTTTGGTGGCTTCTTACATCACGGCCCCCCACTGTTGGCCCCGCCCCTCCTATAAAACGAGCATCTGTTGACTCTGCAATCTGTGGCGAGTCGGTTGGATAGAGAGAAGTGTGAATAGAGAGGTATAGTGAGTATTGAGTAGGTAGTTAGCATAGCATAGATTGTTCTTTAGAGATTTTATATAGTATAGACTGAGTGTGTCTGAGCTGCTCTAAAAGCCACAGCCATAATCAAGACAGTTTTTGAATTTCCAGCCTCGATGTACATCAGCCAAAACCTTGGGTTTAAATACTCTTTAATGAGAATAAAGCGGTTCCCTCGGCCAGTAGTCGGTCAGATGTTTTGGAAGAGGCTTGGCTAGCTGGTCTTTGACTGTACCATCCAAGTGCACCTACTTTAACACTAAGGTTCAGTAGTTTACGACTACGTAGAAACGGTTACATTAAAATTTCATGTTGTGCATTGTAAAGCAATAATTGGTCAACGTGGCTACACGTCCTGCTTCAAATGTTAGTCAGGTGTCACAAGAAGGCAGTCTATGATTAAAGAGTGTATTACAGAGTATATGACAATTGCATTTGGTCCTGTATTGCCAGATCACTGTGCGTCCATGACTTTTACCCGACACTCTGTTTCTCAATTTTAAAACCTAAAACCAGGCTATATCACTTTATCTCTAATCTCAGGTTAATAACAGTCCTTTTCCCATAAGTATCTACTTTTAGATGCTCATATTGTCTTTATTGGATTTTTACAGTCCTGTTGGGTCAGTTTAATGTGTTTGGCCTCGTGTCGCAATGATACTAGAAGCTCTACAATCGGATTAAAGGGACAAAGGCGGCTCTCTTTCCTTCCCAGCAGCTACACATTTGTTCTGTCGTGCTTGTTCCTGTCGTTCTCCTGTAATGGCCACATCATGGCCATGGGTGACCCAACATGGGGCTCAAGGACGTTAGAGTAATGTAATCTTGGCTGTCAATAGGACTCTGAGGAGATGGATAATAGCCTAAGAAATGGGGAAAGCTCTGAAACCTGAGATTGTTACTTCTACACACCGCAGGGCAAAGGTACACAAACTCACTCATTCACTCAGATTGTAGTTCAACCGGTGCTTCTTCTGTATTGCCTCCCATCATCTCACTATGAAATACTCTAAGTGGTTGTAGCCTTTCCATCAGATGTGACATTTAGAGGTGTGTGTGTGCCCCTAAACCATGATCATAGCCAGTCTGGTTGATGGAGAGAGGATAGAGGTGCTAATCAATAGCCATTAGAGTTACCCTGATCAAATATTTATTCAGGAAGAGAGCGCAGAATAGACTCCCTGTCTACCTGATCGCTAGTCTCCGGTTGGAGGTTTTCCTTTTCCCAGTCTGTCTGCACACATTAGGTTTCTCTTCCTTTAACGTGGGAGTCCACCCTGGGGTGTTCAGCTGCAACGCTGAGACTTCAGAGAGTCAAAACGGGTCAAATCAGCCTCGAGGACAGTAGATGGCTGAGTTAGTGTGTGTGTCCGAGCAGCAAGTTATTCTTTAAGGAGAAATTTTTTCCACAACTAAATATTGACTCAAATTCACACATTTTTCTTACTTTTCTTTTTGTTTTATTGTAGTAATAATCATATTAATAATGGCTTAGATTTATATAGTGCTTTTTTCAAGGAGACTCAGAGCGCATACAGAAACCATTATTCATTCACACCAGTCATAGCAGTGGTGGTAAGCTACAATGTAGCCACAGCTGCCCTGGGGCTTACTGACAGAAGCGTGGCTGCCATTTCGCGCCTACAAGCGTGGGTGATGTGGCCAAAATTAAGTTGGTTGAATAAAAGGGGTTTTAGAAATTGTTTTTGTTTTTGTTTTTTTGTTTTTTTCTACTGATAAACGTAAACTGAAAAAGTTTACAGGCTTTAAAAAATGTCCATATGATATGTCTTGTCTTGTGTAGGGATGTTGCCAATCGACTATTTTCCTTGTCGACTACATTGTTTCCTCATTGACTAGTAGGGATATAACGTTTCACTCAACTCCCGATACGATTCGATTCACGATACTGGGTTCACGATACAATTCTCTCACGATTTATTTTACAAAATGGGACTGTAGACAAATTTTTACTATAATTTTTTACAAATACTGTACTATTTTCCTTTTATTTTTCATTGTCAAAAGAATTCCTTGATAAACTATTCAAAACAATGCAATTTAACTAAAAATAAATCTTGAATGAAATAAATAAAGGAATAATACAAATGAAAATGAAGCCTATTAATTTAAATTCTGGTTCTATAATAAACAATGCAAAACTGCATAATAGTTCTTTTTCTTTTAAAAGTGCAACTGAAAATGTATTTTGTGCCTTAACAATTGGACTTTAAAAAAACAACAACCGTGATTGCACTGATTTACGTCATATTTGTTTGGACCAGCAGGGGGCGCTGGTAACAGTGGTCGGTTGGCATGCAGATATCTTGCAGTGAAGAAGAGAAGCTATGCTAGCAGACAGAGCTAATAGAAAAACGTGACTTTTACAGATATTCAAGTAATATTACAGATATTCTTTCGGTGCTAAAGGGGTAAGGAATCATTTATTAACATATTTAAGAGTAGAAGGCGGCCAGAAAGAAAGTATTAGCAGACTCCGCCCGCCGCCTACACTTGTGGATAGACAAAAAGTACTGCGATTCAATTTTCAGAAAATCGATATCAACCGTGATACCTTTTAATCGATTTTTAACTGCCTTGCGATTAATCGTTACATCCCTATTGACTAGTATATTATACAAGGTTTTTGAAAACCGCTCAGTTGAAACGCAAAATAATATACACCCAGTCTTTATAGCTGTGTGCATTTAATAATCATATGAAAACCTCAAGGTATCAGTGATGAATGAAAGGAAGCAAATCACACTGAAAGCAAAGTAATGGCCATTTGAACCAATGTGCTGCATTTCTAAGCATTTATTTAGTTTAAAGAACTGAGCAAAACAAACATCTGAAGTTATACCTGGAACCTCACTACTTTATGCTCGGTGTTTAGGATGTTATTTCTTTATTTAAAGATCAGATTTTTTTTTAATCTGTAAAATTATATATATTTGAGTTTCCTTTGTTTAAAAGTCATGAACAGTGTTTTTCTCTCAGGCGATGAGACAGATATTATCTTTTCCACCTCAACATGATCAGTACAAAGCGTGCACTAGATTTTTTATTATATATACACACACACACAACACTTTGAATCCCCCCCAGTGTAGCACCATGGATTACTTTAAAATCTGAGGAGATTTTTGTGGTAAGGAATGAACAAAGGACATCTCTGTTACCCACATTGTCTTAATTATAATGTGTTTATCCATGTTTTGTGTCCTCTTTAGTTTTTTTTTTAGTCTCCAGGCAGTTAAATACTGATAGATCTGACTAGATTCACTGCCTGTTGAGCTTTTTTCAGCTACTGACAAGAATCAGTTAACACTCTTACATCAGCCTTCACTTGCTCCATCAGCTCTGCTTAGAGCGAGCTGTGAACGGGAGGAGATGCCGCAGGAGAGCAATAGGTGGTGCCGTTTGGCTGAAGCAGTGAGGAAGAAGGTGTGTGTGTGTGTGTGTGTGTGTGTGCGTGCGTGTGTGCGTGCCCCCATCCCCTCGTAGCTGCAGTGATAACAGAGTGAGCTCTGGGTTCCTTCATGCAGCGTGGAGAATGAGATAAGAGGCTCACGAGAGAACACGCGTGCTCTGTCTGGCACATTGAAGCTGCATGTTTGGAGATGTGTGTGTGTGTGTGTTTGAAGTGGCTGAGCAGCACCACAGCAGAAGGGCAGAACACACACAGACACACACACACACACACACACACACTAAGATTGTGTACCAAAGCAGTCGGGGACTTATTTCCTGTCTGTTCAGTTGTACGCTGAAGCATCACTTCATGAAGCACACCAATCAGAAACATGACATCTGTTTCACCTCTTTAAACCTACACCAAAATTAATTAATACTAATTAATTATTACTAGTACTCTCCAAGTGAGCTTGTCTTCAGATTTGCTTTATGCAAATTATTTCATTTATTTATAGAGCTGGGTATTATCGTGGCCAATTTCCTGACTTGATTAGTTTCCGATTATTAAGGTTTTGAATCAATTAATCACGATTTAATTTTGAATCAGTATTGATCTTTGAAATTTTACTTGGATAATGAAAATGGTTCCAAACTTTTGACTTAAGTTGTGGCGGCTTACCTAGTGGAGCTTCGTCTGCATCCGTCATGTTTGAGGTGAATGTTCTTTCGAGTTAAGCAAAAAAAAAATATATATATATTTCAGTACCAATGGTAATTTCAATTAAGTCGATTAAGTCAATTTTTTTTACTCGCCTCTATTTTTCTCGCTGTTTGAACAGGTAAGACGTCCCAGAAGATATGATATTTTGGATGAGAACCAATAAAATCCAACACTAATTTTTTAGTATTTATTTATTATTCTTTTTTACCGATATCGGAACAATATCCTGTGTTAATAATGGATTGGGACCCACTTATTTTAGATGGAATTGTATGTATTTTACCAACTTAAAGCTTCACTCTCTTACTAGAAATGTATTTTGTTGTTAAAACATTTTTGATTGAACTATGCTGCCAAACTCTGATCTGTATTTTGTTCAGACTAGAGACGTAGTAAAAGACTCACAGTACACTATAACACTACTGATAAAACAAATCATCACAGGTGTTCCCTCTTCATCCTGTTAAAGCCGGTAATTAGAAATATATGTTGCCGTTGTAATCGTAATTGAATTGTAATTGAGTTCAGTTAACTGACTTTTTAATTGTAATTGGCGTGAAAATTCTATACAAAACTGTCATTTACAATTTAAACATAAAACAAGGAAACAATGTTGGTTCTATGGCTTACACATACGTAGTTAATAATGATATAATTTTATTTTACTATTTAAAAAAAAATAATACTACTGAAAGAAAAAAGGCTCAGACGCCCACATCGAAGATATTCATACCAATATTTTCATTGATTAAAAATCCTAACACTGTAACTAAGAGATAACAAACGAATTACATGATAAATCATACTTTTAGTGTATTTTGCAGCTATGCTAACAGAAAGCCAACACAAGAGGAATGTGATTTTTATGGGCTTATTTATTAAAGGTTCAGTTATTATGTTTGAACTTAAGAAATTGAGAATGTAATTGACTTTTAGGGGGAAAAAATAATTGTAATTGGAATAAATGCTGGTCACCGTAATCGTAATTGAGTTGTAATTGAACATGGATAATTGAATAATGTATTTGACCCCAACCCTGGCTCTATTTACCGGTATGTTGTTTCTTCTAAAGGTATCGGAACAATATCTAATAATAATAATGGATTGGGACACACTTATTTTTTTTTTATAGATGGAATTGTATTTATTTTATCATCTGTGCAGGCCTGCGTGCCCTCAGATTGAACTATGCTGCCAAACTCTAATCTGTGTTTTGTTCAGACTAGAGATGTAGAAGACTCACAGTACACTAACACTGCTGATAAAACAAATCATCAAGGGTGTTCCCTCTTCATTGAGTTAGAGCGTTCGATGGCGTTCGACTCAAATTCGTGCACCATTACATTTCCATTCCTCTGCTTGTGGAGCTCCTCGGGCGGTGCATTTCACACTGCATCTCAACTAGCTGTTTTTTTTTCTACATCGCTATAAGACTGTTATCAACATTCGCACCTCAGGGAGATTCCCTGCAGGCTTTTATTGCATTTCCATGGAGCAGCAGCAGCAGTCGTGTGCGTCGGTTCCTGCATTGTGTTATCTCAGGCAGCTTATGGTGATCCTTCACTTGGACTTACTCCTGTCATCAATTCTGCCCATCGCTCCGCTGAGTCTCACACGTTTGATTGGCTCCCACTCAGCAGGAGTGAGCTGTGATTGGCTGCTTAGCGCCGTTCATTAGGGAAGACTCAGACAGGGAGCTCAGCTGACCCCTGGAAGAATGCCGAGCACGTTGTGATAAATGAGCTTTTTCAGCTGTGACACCCCAACTGTTAGTATGCACAAGCATAGATGCACGCATGCATCCTCTTCTCTGTTTATACCACATCAATCTAATTCACTGTAAACTAGGTGCCTAGAAACTCAGCTTTAAGATCTATGTGAACCATAGTCAAAGTGCATAATGCAGTATAAAAGAGGACGGGCAAAGGAAAGTCATTATTTTTCTGGTACAGACCGATACCTCGGCTTTTGGCAGGTGTTGTGAGATCCTGCAGCTCTTAAATTTAAATCAATGTCAGCCTATTTTTCCATTTAAAAGGCACAGAAGTACAATTATAAACTGAGTTTACAGTTTTTAGCCATTTATCTTGCGTGTGCCTGCAGCTTGTCTGTATATAAATAAACTTTCCCGTCCAGGTTTTACAGCAAACATATGCTGTTTGGAAAGCTTATGAAGTCCTATCTGTGAGAAAAAGATTTATTTCAGCAATGTTAATATAGTTATCCCACAGAGTGAACAACACAGCACAGCCTGGCTCTGTGTCATAGAAAATAACTCATAAATTCATTTTATTTTTCTGATGTATCCAAAACAATATATGCAAGGAGTTCTACTTTATTTTAGGTTTAAAAAGTAGTCCTTGTAATGTTAGCTGCTGTAGAAAATTGAGTAGACTTTCATAAACAGATCACATAACAAAGAAGAGAGATGAAATGCAGTCAAAGCCAACTGCAGGACTCACTGTTCTCTCTCACTCTGTCAAAACTAAACTATTCCTTGATGGAAAAATAAAGAAAAAAAAGCATAGAAAAGATCCTATGAGGCATTATTCACTGTGCTGCACAGGTGAAGAAGGTGGCAGAAACAATATCTGGCAAAGCAGTAAAGAACGAGAGCCAGAGAGGAAAAAGTTCAAGTTTGAATAACAATATTATCCTTTTTGTCACTTTACAGTGACATTTGCAAGCAGCCTTAACTCCCTATAAACGGTGCGCTGCTGAAGCTTTGGGGGCTGAAGTCCATGAGTAAATGTGGCCACCATTTTGTCGGGTCACCCGATTAAGTTACCCGACAATAGGGTCTACGGGAACTTTTAAAGAAAATAATTGGACTAAACCTTTAGTAGTATATGTGATCTTTTGATAGAGCTTGGAGTAAAATCCAAAAAATTGTTCACTTTGGTATAAAAGCATGAAATTTGGCACAGATACTCTCTCAGGGCCACTATTTTGGAAAAAGCCATTAAAAAATTCAATATGGCGGCCAATATTCAATATATAACCGAAAAATGCTCGGATTGGGCCAAACAAAGTGTCAGCGGAAAGGTCTGGTCCTTCTGTGGGAGCAATTTGGCCTCTAGTCAAAAACAAACCACATATTCGGACTCGGGAGAATAAAACGTGTACACTGGTGCCACATTTTTTACAAGATGTTTTGCAGCATGATTGAGTGTTTTACCTTTAGCAGGCGCAGCCCTCACTCTACCCAGGGGCGATGCACATATTCGGACTCGGGTGGACCAGACCTTTCCACTTACATCTCGTTCGACCAGATCTGAGCATTTTTGGATTTGTCCCAAGTTTTTTGAGGCATCTGGCGGGCGCTCTACCCAGGGGGGATGCATATATTTAGTAAATAGTGGCCCTTAGAGAGTGTCTGTGCCAAATGTCATGCTTTTATATTAAAGTGAACGATTATCTTGAAATATGCAATTCATCTCCTGCACTACTGTGTCTCGTCCAACATTAACCTTGAATTTAGGCCTTTTTATTAATTTATTTCTGATGTTTTGCTTGTTTTAGAATTTGAACTTCACATTTTGGTGTATTTTAACACATCCCAATTTGGGAACCACTGCACTACAGGAACCCTTTAAGCATTTTTGGCTTGATTTGGGGAAACGTTTTGTGTCAGTAAATGCATCAAATAAGGAAAAGCCAAATATTGTGGAAAGGGGTGCACTCTGAAATAGACATTGGTCAAATTTGAAATAGACAATGAGGCTCACACTCTTTCAGACCCACAGGTCTTTGTTACTCAGTGTAACGGTGATGGATACAGAAAGGGAAGTCCTGTAAGACTCCTCAACATGTTTATTAGGAGAGCAAAGTTTACAAACTGTTCGCTCACTTGACCTTGCTTTACCAGAAAGCTTTAGCAGGGATCCAAATGAGAGCTGTCCAGAGAGTCTTGCAGGGCCATTTGTTTGATTTAGATTGTTCCAGCTTTAATCCTCCATATTTCACAAGTTGAGTTGAATAAATGAGCAACAACTTGTCCTTTCCCAGATTAATATAAGCTGAAGTTCTGGACAGAAATCAAACAGGCAGTTCAACTCTCTTCAAGGTATTAAATGTTCACGTACGTCAGGCAAGTTGTTGCAAAGCTTGGTTTCCTTCCTGCGTTGCACGTCTCATGAACTTTGCTGACTCAGCGTGTAGCATGTCTAGAGATACTTGTAGGAAGAAAAACAGCCATCGAAGCCTGACGATATCGACCTGAGTCCAGAGGTGCTGTCGTCTCACCATAATGCATGAGGTTGGAAAGTCGTTGATCAACCAGTGGAGTGATTACTTGTGCATCCCAAGGTACCTCTTTTTCCTCTTCTACCTCCATCACTGCCTTTGTCACTTACAGAGGTGGGGATCAATCACTTGGTTCCACCCCCAACACTTCTGCACATCACTGCTCATGTTCTCACAGATCTGGCATCTCTCTCTCTCTCTCTCTCTAGATCTCCATTAATCCTTTACTTTTCTTGTTCTCCCCCTCAAGGACTTTGTGTATCAATGGTTTTACTTCATTATTCACACTTCCATGAGTTTAATCATTAAGAGACAGGGTGGATTCTCTCAATAATGCCATGCGCTCTCTGAACAGCTTGACGTTAGGGGTGTGCCATCTAAAGAACCTCACGATTCGATAACGATTCAGGGTACTGCGATTTTATTATTCAATGATTTGTACGATATTAACGATTATCAAACTTTTTTTTCCCCTCACTTTGTTGCTACTTTATACTTTTAAACAGGGTTTTTGTAATGTATCTCCATTATCTTTTACTTTTGTTGAATCACCAAATCCAACAGGAAACATATTACAAAAGACAAATATATCAATGAGCTGAGTAAATCCCACAAGAAACTAAAAAAATTTTTTTACACACAATCAAAGCAGCTTTAAAAACACAAAACCTACAATATCAGCTCTCACAACACTTGTGGAATTTGGGGGTTTGAATAAAAGGTGGATGGATTAAGGAACACAATGAATAAGTGCAGAGGCAAATGTGCAGCTACTCATCATCATTGCTGTCTTCAATCTGAATTCTTTTAAACTCTAGCTTTTATTTTTGGCGAGTGAATCTCACACTCAGTAACTGTAGCCAAAGGCTCGCTCAAACATACATCTGCGCGGTCGTAAAATCTGAGTTTTGCACTTAATTGGCCCTGCTGATGTCTGCCCAGATATGTTTGAGACTTTAAGTGTTAGCTGTCACCATCGCCGTCTTTCTCTCGTCCGTTCCTTCAGGTTTCCGGGCGGCATCTGCGACTTTAACTTTCGTTCCGCGAGCAGCAGTCGTGTTCCTGTCATTTAGTTATTATGAAAAACTATCGTTTTTGAACATTTATGAATCGCTAAATAGCTTAGATACACTCACACTTGCCAGGTCAATTAACTGAAAACCTCAGATTTTACCGACACCTTTAAAACATGTTCCAGGAGTACAAGGATAACAGAGATCTGAAAAATGTAGGAAAAATGAGCGGTATCTAAATTTTGATACCGTCAAAACTCCTTCCTATATTCCTATATTTCTGTACAAGAATTCTTTCTTTTTTTTACCATCACCAGCCGTCCCTAAGGAAGGGTAAGAAACACTTTATTATAGGGAGGATGTAAAAAGAGAGGGCAGTGTTACACCTAAGTGAGGGGGAAGGGAACAGGGAGGAGAGACTCAAGGTGGGAAATGGAAAGGGTGGGGAAGAGTTGATTATTTTAAAGTGAGAGTGAGATGTGAAGTTGTAGTTGTGCATATGTGAAGCTTAGGTATAATGGTAGTGGCTGTCAACAGAGGGAAGGAGTGAGTGGTTATACCTAAAACAGGTATTTGGTCATGCTTTACTGCTCCTTACCCACTTTTACTTTTTGTTTTACTTGGTTGTGTATTGGTATATTTTAAGTTCAATAAATGTTAAGAGTTCTATTGGTGTATTTAATTAAATTTAGTGTTTCAGTTGTCTTTCATAATCAATGTGCTTTAAAAAATAGTATATCACGGCCTCAAATATCGGCTTCCAAAATTGGCTTTAGATATCGGCCATCGGCTGATTTTTTTATTTTTTTTAGGTTTTTTAATCGGTATCGGCATTGGCCTTTGAAAATCCCATATCGGTCAACCTCTAATTTGTATACAATTGTTATTTTCTTTAATTTACTGAATTGAAAATATCTATTTTTAGAAGACGTCTTTACAGTTTCTTGCATTTTTTTTTTTTTGGCTTAGTCAGTTTTCTGGAGTACCGTTAACTTCTTATTTGGTTGCCTTGGTGATCATTTGTGTATTTGCTGCCATAAATTATTGATTCCATCTTCCCTCAAAATGTGCACACTACTCTGCTGAAATAATTCAGTGTGACAAAAACAGCACTACCCTGTCACTGGTGGAAGCAGCGGTAAGCTTCACTATCTCTCACAGACAGACTGCATGCACACACTAGACTCGTATGTTTACTACCTCAGCACTTTTGTGTGTCAGACTGCAGAGGTGGTGGGTAAAAACCCAGCATCTCTCTGGGTTCTTATCAGTACACTTGCCACTAATTACAGAAATCTTAGCTTGAAGTTACTCTTCGTCTCAATATAAAGCCGACAAAATGATGTAACCAGTGCCTGAGCTGCAGCAACGATCCTTTTCCAGTTAGAAAATACTTTGAGACTTTGATCCTGAGATAGTTTTTGATTAAAAATCCAGGAAGCCTGGTCTGTTATTACACTTAACCTGACTTCTTCATCACAACCTGCAGTATTGGAGGTTGTGAAGATGGTTTTTCTTGAGTGCAAATTTCAACCATGTTCAATAGAGGCATGGAAAAGTACATCATACACAACGCAATAGTTTGCAGAAGTTGCAGCTTTTTAAAATCTCTTTCCAAGTTTATATGGACATACCCCACACAAAACTAAGACTGTTCTGCGAGTGCCAACGTTAATTAAAGTTGTAGTGTGCGTGTCGGTCTGCATTTGCAAATGAACATTGTGTTTGTTGTAGGAAAGGAGGAGGAATCAGGTTGTTCTTTTTTTAATGCAATGTTGCAAGTTTTACGTCTCTTATGTGTAATAAATATTAGGGATGCACCGAAATAAAAATTATTGGCCGAATGAGAAAACCAAGGTCGAAAACCGAAACACAGAAATAAATTATTATGCCAATGATTAGTCCCATTGCATTTATGGCTCTGAATGTGTTACTAACTTAACTAAAATTCAAACATTGCAACGATATAATTTAATATTAATGCTTTAAAGAATAAATAAATTAAAGCATCATGCTTTTGTATTTCTAAAGCTCATTTACAGAGCCAGGAGAAGGAGCAAAGATTCACTGAACATTTTGGATTACAATATGCAAAACAATCTGATTAGATGATTATTGATTTTTTATTAAATAAAACAAAAACAAAAAAACTTAGAAACTGCAGCTTTAATACCCAAATACATTTGAATTCAGCAGAAAAAATTGGGTTTGGGATTTAGTTACTTTTTACGTGCTTCGTCAACTCTGCTCAGAAAACGCTTTAGACGTGTTGAAATACAGCCGCTCTGAGTCTGCACGTGGGTCCGTTTCTAGACAAATGCGTTTTCTCGTGTCATCACGACATCCTGTTTCATTGAGAAAAGTCTTTCGGTGGCTGGAATTTTGATGCATCACTAATAAATATATGCCTGAACAAAAAACATAGCTGTCAACATTTAGTTTTGAATTTTTTTCCATGCCAACGTCACTTGGCCTTTGCATTACATCATGCATGTTAAAGTGAAATGGTGTTGCGTGGATCAAACCTGCAGACTAGACCTGAACTCCACTGTGTGTCTCAATGCATGTATCAACACCCACTACACATATACCACTCGAGTGACAAATTGGTTTATTTTATATATTATTCAATATATCCCAGTAAGAGGTAGAATCCACCAGAAGGGATTAAGTAACCAACAAAAGCAGCTGATTGCACCCTCAGCCCGTGGACTCACTAAAAACCTCATCACTGCCATATAATTGCTTGCTCTGAGATAGACTCACAAATGTGCTTTGCATTCATTTAGCCCAGCATACCATCTCTGCTGGAAACACTGCGTGGGTGCCTTTTAGGTGATAAGTTGCTTTTTTTTTAGCAATTCGTCTCAGCCGGTCCGAGGAAGGCCAGAATAGCTGAATAATAATGAGAATTCTGTCCCACATCAGTCTAAGATAAATGGAGAAATAGATATGTAAATGAGTGGCAGGTAAATAGAAAATGGGATGGAAGAAGAGCCAATGCCCAAAGCCCTAAATGGATTTCTGCCTCGCCGAGTGTAAACTCATTTACACCTCTAAGAAAAAACCAATAAATACACATGCCAAACCTCATACATGTGTTTACATACATGCATCATGTGTTTGTGTGGCTTTTAGTTCCCATTACAGCCACTCCCAAACTCAACTGTATAGTGGCACAGTTGTAATGATTTAAAACCATTTTATTGAAGCTTTAAATCTGACTAATTTATATGAACTGTGAACTTCTGTGTTTTTTTTCAGAGGGTGATTGTATCACTGATTTTTTTAAATTTTCAATTAAAAAGTCAGGCAGTGGAGTAATATTTTAATTAACATTGTTTTAACCTTTATTTAACCTGGAGAGTCTCATTGAGATTACCAACCACTTTTTCAAGAGAGTCCTAGAAGCAGTTTGCTTTAAGGGAGTTGTTCAAGGTCCCAAAGTCGTGGATTCGAACCAACAACTGTCCAGTTACAAGCCAGTGATATTTTTGTTGTGAATGAATTGATAGTTCAATTAAATAATTTGCGTTTTAACAAACGCTGCACTGCTTGAAGAGCAGTTATTGGTATCAGTGCTGAAATGTTCCACCCCTTGGAGAGGAGATATTTCTTGAATCTTTTCTTTTAGACCCTCATTGTGATGCAAGATGGGACTCTTTAGTTCAGGTTGTTCAAAGATTCCCAGTCTGTGGTCAATGCATAGGCTGTAGGGATGTAACGATTCACTCAACTCCCGATACGATTCGATTCACGATACTGGGTTCACGATACTGGGTTCACGATACTGGGTTCACGATACGATTCTCTCACGATTTATTTTACAAAATGAGACTGTAGACAAATGATGATTGAAAAATATTCCTTTATTTTTTGGGGGGGAAAAAAACTAGAAGAAACTGTACTATTTTCCTTTTATTTTTCATTGTCAAAAGAATCCCTTGATAAACTATTCAAAATAATGCAGTTTAACTAAAAATAACTCTTGAATTAAATTAAAAAAAAGGAATAATACAAATGAAGAAGAAGTTTATTAATTTAAATTCTGGTTCTATAATAAACAATGCAAAACTGTATAATAGTTCTTTTTCTTTTTAAAAGTGCAACTGAAAATGTATTTTGTGCCTTAACAATTGGACTTAAAAAAAAAACAAAAACATCATTGCCCTGTATTTACGTCAGATATTTGTTTGGACCAGCAGAGGGCGCTGGTAACCCAGTGGTCGGTTGGCATGCAGCTAATCTAGCAGTGAAGAAGACATGCTATGCTAGCAAGCAGAGCTAATAGAATAACGTGACTTTTACAGATATTCATCTAATATTACAGATATTCTTTCGGTGCTAAAGGGGTAATGAATCCTTTATTAACATATTTAAGAGTTGAAGGCAGCCAGAAAGAAAGTATTAGCAGACTCCGCCCGCCGCCTACACTTCTGGTTAAAAAAAGTACTGCGATTCAATTTTCAGAAGATCGATATCAATCGTGATACCTATGAATCGATTTTTAACTGCCTTACGATTAATCGTTACATCCCTAATAGGCTGTGTTCAAAATCGCACGCTACAACTACACACTCAATGAGTATATACTGTCTATATACTGAAGTATCCTTCCAAGTTTCCCAAGATGCATTTGGAACCTACAACAACAAAAACCTGAAGCACACTGAGGCTAAATATCTCCGTTTATTCTCCACCTTTGAAAGTTCTGAAAACATTTTAAGTGAGAAAGTGACCAAGTGGAATATCATCATGTGCTCATTTGATCGATAAACTCACGCAAAACACAATTCATTCTGAAATTTTGGAAATTTTTGGAGACCTTCCATTGTGCAACTGACAAAACTTCGGTTGACTTCAAAGCAAGGACCCTATTTACAAAAAGGTTAAAGACAGCAGTTTTACCATATAATGACTGTACAATGAGATGTTTCCACATTTCACGGCTCCTTCGAAGACTATTCGTGTCACTACAGGCGTCTAGTAACAGCCTGGTAAAATGGTAATGCAGAAATCTCTTCCTTAAGCCAGGACAGGATATAATGGAGCAGGAATGAGGGGAATACATGTATGCGTGTGTGTGTTTTCACAGCTGTGTGTAATGTGGCTGCCTATCTAGGTGTGACCTTTTGAAGTATCTGGTAACGCTTCCTTCTCTCTCTGCGTCTACTTGTTTTTACCTCTATATTTTCCGTGGTTGTTCAAAGTGAACCAATGCTAGTGTGTGTGTGTGTATGTTTGTGTGATGAGAGCGATGATGCTGCTAATAAAGCTGCACACGCTGAGCACATGTGTATCTGCATGTTTCAGTTTCTTTTGTTCGTTTTTGACGCCTCTGTCAACACAAAGCCTAACGTCTGACTTTGATTACCTTTCTCCTGTTTTGTTCCCACACACGCGTGTGCGCTTGTTTACAAGTTTTAAATGGGACGCAGGTGTGACACCATGTCTAAGGGACCCCCCCCCACCCTCCACCATCAGGTTACTGTTTCCATTGATTGACTCTGTGTGGTGAGGTAATGACGTGAAATCTACAACATGTTTGGAAATGCTGCTGAAAGAGCAGCTCAGGTGTCTGGAGGAGCTTCCCCATGGAGATCATCTGCTTCCTCCTTACTGGTAATAACCCTGGAGGCAGACCCTGAGACTCACATCTGCTCTGCTGAAGCCCACAGGGGTCCCTGGGGAGATGCTCAGGGATGTTAGCTGCTCTGCTTGCTTGGCTGTTTCTGAGTGAAGCTCAAACCTGGATAACAGAATTGGCCTCTGGATGGATGATGGTCTTGATGAACTCTCCTGGGTTCCAGATGTGGTCAGCTGCAGGATGTTGGACCAGAACAGTCCCCAGCGTTTGTCTATTTGTGATCCATCATGTCATTAGCTGTGTTTCCAATATAGATTTTTGCAAAATAAAAGCAATATATTTAAAATGTTGACAGAGGTGGACTGGCCATCTGGCATACCAGACATTGTCCTGGTGGACTGTCGACTGCAAGTGTGGAGGTCCGGTCCGCTACGTTTTTTTTTTTTTTGACGAGCAAGTGGCCAAAATGGTTAAAAATGGCTAAGACGTAGCAAGAAAAGAGCGTAAAGTGACTAAGATGGGCCAAAAGCAGTCAAGAGTGGCCAAAAATTTGGCAAATAAAGAGGAACCAGGTAATATGTAATGGCAAAGGGTAGCTTACATGTATTTATTTAACAATATTTAAATGTTTATTTTCGGGGTGTCCCGATCCGATATTGATATCGGATATCGTCCGATATCAGCCAGAAAACAGACTTTATGGGACTATATCATACTATAGATATTATGTTGATTGTTAACATTTATGTAACTAATTGGTTAATAATAAATGGTCAGTTTTTCTCATCCCTACTGTTGCTGACTATTGTTCTCTGTTTGAGTAACATCACTTGATCAAACCTTTTCTAACATTCCACACTATAAAATAAGTAATAAAAGTATGTATGATTTGTGCTTATATTGTATCGGATCGATATCCGTATCAACCAATATGCAAGGCTGCAATATTGGTATCGTATCAGAAGTGAAAAAGTTGTATTGGGACATCCCTAGTTCATTGTCATTGAGGAAAATTTGTTGTGAAAAGTGTTGCAGATAGGAATTTGTTAAAGAAGCTGTAGAGTGTGATAAAATGAAAAGTGGATTTTTCTAAAATATTACAAAATTGTACAAATTGTACGTGTTTTACGATTATTTAAAAAAGTTTTTAGTGGCTAGTTAATAGGAACATAAAGATTTACTGTGAAATCCAATGAAAATGAAACAATTGCATGAATTAAGGAAACAAAGAGTTGCATGTTGAAACATTTCCTACCTCTTTAAGTTACCGCTAGTTTTCCTTATTATTCCACCCTTTAATTAAAATGAAACGGTGAAAATGTTGTATTTAAGAAGTGTAAGATTATTCAGTACCTCTAAAGTAGCTCTCAGTTTTTAATGCTAAGAATTGTCTCGGAGAGAAGTGGTCATGTGACCATGTATGTCACGTCATGTGACATACATGGTCACATGACAGATTTTGTACATTTCCATGTTTCTTGTAATCACAGCTATAGTCATCTTCCCTCTAGAATAAGGCCTTACCTTTCGTTTATCATGGCCACTCTTTTCTATCCTGTGCTCATTTGTGTACATTGTTTTTCTTTTATTTCTTCTATTCTTTTTTCCTCCCCCCACCAGCAGCGTTCTGTCGTCTCTCTTTTGCCGGAGGCCTTCTGGAGTCCTGAAGAGGTTTCCCTATCATTGATTATCTGCGAGCCCCTCGCACTCGAAGGCCCCTCACCCCGCTGTGCTGATTTACTCAAGAGCTAACAGCACAGTGCTTGTGACATACACATCGCACACACATCGCACACACACCACTCACGCAAAGTTCAAAGACTCAAACATCTCATGCAATCAAATTTCTGACATGAGATAAAAAAGATGAAAAAAATATTAGTTATCTGTGTGGTTCTGAATCTCAGGGTCAGGACCCCATGTGGGGTCGCCAAATGCCTTCAAGAAACTAAGAATATTTTTTGAACAATTTGAGCCAAATTTTGCTTATTTTTACCCTTTTTCGGCAACTACACCAAACTTGCCATATTTCAAACTATTTTCATCACTTTTCCTTGTCATATTTTTGCTACATTACTCCCATTTCTTCCGCTTCTCCATCAAATTCCAATGCCTTTTCTGCACATTTTTTCCAATTTCAAGACATTTTTGGCACTTATAAACCCTTTCTATGACTTTTCCCACCTAATGTTGCATATGTTGACCATTATTGTTACTTTTAACCTCTTTTCACCATATACAGTACTTATTTTTGTCAATTCAACCACATTCACGATTTGTCATGCCCATTATTTGCCAGTTTAAATTAATTGTTCCGACAAATTGTTCCATTATTGACATACTTTTAATCCTGTTTTACCACCTTTTCCACCATTTTTGGCCAAATCAAGGAATTACATCTTTAAGATGACTTTATATAATAGCACAAATAATAATAACAGTGAATATTATTCAGATGAATAAATAAATGTGGTTATCACAGATTCGTAGAACAATGGACCATCATTTTGCTGACTTTATCGATGGACCCCAAAAATCTCTCCCCTGTATTTTCCCTTTATAGATGGCCCTGTCTCCACATGACTGTTTTTCATTGTTAAAGTTTGATGATAAAGCTTTAGTATAATCTAAAGTTTAGAGGCCTGAACTTCAATAAAGGACTTTATTACACACTCAAGACACATTCCCTTCTTTAGCTCCTCTATTTCATCTGTCTGTGTCCTTCTGTCCTCCCTGGGTGGAGACGCTGCATTCTCTGCAGAATATCAACAAAGCAATGATGCGGTCTGCCTTAGATTCTCCAGAGAACTGGTGAAAAAGGAGGACATGAAGGAGAGATGGTTGCACATCTGGATGTTGATGATGTCGGCCAGGCCTGTGTGTGTGTGTGTGTGTGTGTGTGTGTGTGTGTGTGCGCGTGTGTGCTGCATCCTGATCACTGCAGGACCTCAATCTGTACCTCGAGCTGTTTGTGCAATAATGTAAAACTCATCCATTCTTCCTCTCAACTCATGGGTGGGGACTCAAAAAAAATATTTTACAAACTTGTTTTCAGTGCACAAAAAAAATATTCAGACTTTTATTTTGAAATAAAATTAGCATATTCAGCTATTTTACAATAAGTGTTGTACAGTAAATCTTGAATAAGGAAGACACGCCCTGAATAAGTTGCCAGTCTTATGAGACAGCAAATATAATATACAACTGTCAATTATGAGGTCGGTTTGTTTTATTTAACTTTCTAACTCGATATTTTTTTCGTCTTTCTGCTGCTTGCCATTATCACAAACTTCCCAAAAAAAAAAATAGTTTTTTCATCATTTAATTGTTCTGTTAAATATTTTTATTTTTGTATTTTTATTAATAGAAACACAACTGGGACATGTTGTGTCCCAGTTGTGTGAGTGGCAGTTTTCTGCCACTCGTTTGAAAAAATAAAGCATTCAAATGAGTGGCACATTAAATTAAATTAAACTTGTTAAAATTCATGACAAACCTGCCAAAGGCGCTGCATAAAAACATCAGGTTTTGTGTTAAATATTTATGAATAGATAGATAGATAATTGAATCCCTTTAATGGTTAATATTACTGCTGTTACCTGCAGTTGCTGAGCTTTTATCGAGTTGTTTGTGAATGTCTTGAGTTTTCATTCACAGGCTTTCTTTACTCAAGCTACCAGCTGTGATATTTTTCTATCATTAACTCGTATTGATCGTTGGGCTTCAGACCAACTGTTTATTATCACACAATCTCCTCCAAACTGCAGAGATGAAATGGTGCTCATACAAACTGCAAATGTTGGACTGACTTCTACGCACAGCACAGGTGATGAGAAGTGGTATGCTGGGGCCAAAACCATCAATATTCTGCGCATCACCAGCAGCTTTAATACTCAACTCAGACTCTGGATTTACTAATGAAGGCATGAGGATATCTATACTATAATGCAAGAAAGGTCTGTGTGTGTGTTCATGGAGGGAATATCTCCCCGGCGCGGTGGCTGTTCGACCTGAAACTTTGTCAATGGCTTCCAAATACCACAAGTGTGTGCATCCGTTATTTTGGAGTAATTTGGTGTTGCAAAATGTTCATTTTAGTTTTAAGATTACGGCTCCCTCTCGGTATTGAGCGGCGTGCTACTTCTGGTCACCGGGTCACCGAGTCATGACGTCACTGTTTGTTTGGGATTAAAAAAGAAGGTCAATATTAAAAATGTTTTTTTAATATTGAGTTAATATTTCATGGTTTGTTGAAATTGCAGCAGGGGCAGATAAGGGCAGGGAGGGAGCAGAGGAAAAAGTGTCCGCCTTCGTTGAGAGCAACAGATTGTCAAAAATGTTTAAACTAAAATATTTTCTTCTTACAACCTTCTTATAAACATTTGAACTGCTTGAATCAAAATTAACTGCATATTTCCTCATTCATCACCTTGCAAAGTTGAACAAAACTGTATATTTAAAAAAACAAACATATAAAATAAAAATAAAATTAAAGTTTGTTTATGTTCCTGGCTTAGAATTTGCATATTTTACTTAATGTGTGTGTCGGTATGCGTGCGTTGTGTCGCTTTGTGCCGACGGTTCGGGCTTAATTTTCATCGTTAGAGCTTGTGTTTGGGCCGAATTTGGACGTTGTGCATTAAATCAGGTGATGTTTTTTATTAGCTTGAGAAAGACGCACAAATGGATTCTGACTTGAATAGTGTCTGGTTGAAACAAGTTCGGGCTTAAAGAGACATCAGCTTAATTTGGGTTGGATGGTTTCGTGTTAGGTGTGTCTGTGTCTGATTGGCTGACGGCCTGCCCAGGTTATGTCGAGCCTCGTGTTGAGTTGGCCTATTCAGGTGGTACCTCCATATCTGATCCTGGAGAGCCACACTCCTGCTTTTTTTTGCTTTTGCCTTACCACTTAGCACTGATATGTGATGAATAGCTTTTTATTAGGTTTTCTGCTGTGGCTGTGGCTCTTCAGAAACATAGCAGGAGTAACATCAGCAGGTGCAGATGGCAAATAGATTCTGCAAATCTCCAAAGTTATTCTGAGTGTCTGTCCAGTCTAAAACTTGTGATTAGGTGTGACTATCGTGTGCTCGCAGTGAGTTTCTGTTAGCGAGGCCAGTCCAAAAATGGAAACTGAGACTGGAGTTGTAACTTTGTCTGTTTTTTTGACAGTCGATCAGTTCTTCTGTCTCCTCGTAATCACACTCACACCTGACACACTCTCCTCAGAGCCGACCCAGTGCCTTTGGGCTTAACATCTGTTGGAAAAACTCTCTGACTGCACCACACTGTAAAAATGATTGACGCCAGGCGCTGTCACCGCTTTGCTCTGCTGATGTCGGGTTATTGACTGATCGGTGGGCGATAACGGGCCAGATTGATCAGAACCAAGAACGTAGAGGCTTAAGTCTGTGTTAGGCCCTCAAATGTGTAGATATGAGTTGTCAATCTCCTGGGCATTTATCATTGCTCTGGAGAAGTGCAAAGCGTCGTATGTTTTTATGAGGAACATGAAAGAAGGCAGATTTAGCTGAAGTCTTGTCTGGTTGCCTGGTGTGGAGTGTGCTGTAGCAAGGCCTCAGACAGCCAGTGCAAACATGTGGATGGTTATGTGATGCAAGTAAAATCAGCAGCTATCAGGACTCCAGCCAAACAACAAGCCTGGCATCCTGGAAACCTCATCGACTTCATGAATAATGAAAGACGCATTGTAAAGAAAACCTCAGCCCTCACTTACGTTCTGCCAGACGGCCAAGCCTGCACTGACTGCTCCTTCATTATACGTGTGTGTGTGCGTGTGCGTGCGTGGTTTGACAGCAGGCAGGCAGGTGATGCCACTGTTCTACCTTCATTACTCTACATCAGCCTGGAATGATGAGCAGCAGCCATTGTCAATCTATTCTTATGTTGTCTTTATTACGTCTCTGCCTGGAGACAAAACTCAATATATTGTATCTTGAATCTTGATATATCGCCCAGCCCAGCGCTGCAATACAAATTGTTGTAGTTACATTAATGGAAGAACTAGTTATAAGGACTGGCACGGAGCTAAGCATCCCATATTTTAGCGTATTCTACAGGTTTGACTTATTCAGGACTGCATCTGCATCACATTTTCCTCAAAAGGTCGGTTTGCGTAATAAAACGTAGGAAATCTTCATTGCACGCACTAATACACATTGCCCCACGCAATCAAGATTTAGTCTGTCAAATAACATTTAGCATGTTTGCATCTATCAAATATGTCATCTGGAGAAACAAATTCAGTGTATGTACCTGGAGGACCCGAGACGTGCAGCCACCATAAAAGCTGTGAAAAGTGATTGACTGCATTGTGAGGTCACTTGGATACACATTTAGATCAATATATTTAATAAACCAGTAATTTGATACTGTATCTATCTGGCTTTGGTTTTAGATGAGTCATCATACTGCTTATCACTGTCCTTCTGCACTGACGTGACCTTTGGGGTTCCAGAGGAATGGAAATGTGATGTTAATGTGGGTGTGTCCATGGAGATCTGCCTTCTTATTATTTATTGGCTATTTTGTCAGTGTTCGTTATCAAGTGAGATGTGAAGAAAATATTAACATAGTTTGTGGTCATAATATTATGGCCAATTTCTGCATTTAAATGAATTGTTCTCATGAATGAAGACAGTTGCTAGGTTTCTATGACAGTTTTTCGCAAAATAAAAACGTTATTTCTGAATGTTGACAAAGTATCATTGCGCTTTAAACATTTCAAAGACCTCCTCCTGAAAGTGTAAAAACTTTTTAGTGATATTTGAGTGTTGTTTTAAAATTCAGGTGTTTCCATGACCAATTTTTTTTTGCTCTATTTAAATTTTGCACATTTCCAAGAGTAATGGAACCGTAGCTACTGATGCTCATACCTCTTCAACATCCCGGTGCTTTCGGTGTTCACATGTTCCTGTTGCTTTTGCTGTGGTCAAACATTCACATCGTGGGACATTTCCCTCATGTATTACCAAGCTAAACAAAGCTGAATACTTTAGGTAGCATCTATAGCAGGGGTTCTCAACTGGTATCACTCTGGGACTCACATACGCCGCTGTCATTAATTTGTGACCCACTTTTTTTTTTTTTTTTTTATTCAACCAACTTTAGTTTTTCAAGAATAGCTATTGAAAGCACACACACATATATAATATTTTTTTAAAATATAAATCTATACATTTTCCTGTGCAATATGCATTTCACAGCATGAATGTCAAAAGGAAAGTTTCTTTCAAAATAAAAGACATTATTTACTTATTTTTGACCAGCTGTCCACGACCTACCCAGTATGGGTCCGCGACCCACTTTTGGGTCCCGACCCACCAGTTGAGAATCACTGATCTATAGGACCTCCCATGTTTCTATCTTTAGGAACTTTCTTGGCTGTAAAATAATAATGTTTCTCCACCGCTTTACTACTGTATGTGCAATATTACCCATGAGAATAATAGAATAAACCTTTATTGATTCCCATAGGGGGAAATTCACACATTACAGCAACATAATAGAATAGCAGACAGTAAGAACAAAAATAAATACCAACATAGGATAATAGTACAAATATACGACTGTGGGATGGACATAAATTAGAAAAAGATACAAACATACAGTAAGTTAAAACAAAACAACAACGGCATACATACTCAATAATGTGCAAATGAGAAATAAAGGAATATGGTTATATACTCCTTGTATATATTTTCTGCACTGTTATTTTTTCCCCTTTAATTTTCCTTTCTGCATTTTTTTATTTAGCTTTCCTGCTTGCTTTTTTGTCTTTGGCTGCTGTAACATGTTAATTTCCCCACTGTGCGATAAAATAATGTATAATTGATCTATCTACCTGAAGTGTTGCATTAATGTTAATATTCTTTGGTGCTAAATGTGATGTGCAACATTTATTCCAAAGGAAAATTTCCCCAAATTATTGGGACAATTCATGTTATTTTCTTCACCTTTTAGACCAATGATAATCCATGTATCTGGTTTCCAAAGGAATGTTGCTGTGTATTTGATGCAGCATTTCTTGGTTGAGCTTTGACATTCAATAAACATTTAGCAGTTTGGACCACATTGCCATGTTCTATCATAGATTTATTCCCAGTAGAAATCAGGCTCCTTTTGGCTTCCAACTCCCATCCGTCATCCATCAGGTGGAAAAGACTGTCAAGGCCTCATATTTTGCTACCACCCCCCCACCCTTCACCCTGTATCTGAGTGGAGGAGCCCTTATTAATGCTGACAGGTGAGCAACCCCCAAAGGGACGGTAGCAGTATAAGCCAGAGGGGTGATTGCCGCAGGTTTACGAGGAGTAGCTCCCCCTCCTTCTGATCACGCTGCATCTGGCAAACTAAACTGTCCCTGTTGGGGGCCATTAAAGGGTCCCTGTTGGTTTAAGGGAGGGAATTAAGAATTAACTGGCAATATACTGGCTGATGACTTCTCTAGAATCCAAGCACAGTGTTTGACCCTTCCTGTATCTGTTTATGTACAGTTTGTCGTGGTATTTTATTTTGGTAGTGTCAGGCATCTGTGTTACTGGGGCTGCTACTTCCTGCTTATGGGTGCAACTTAAAGGGGCTAAAACCTGATAAAGTATACATACAGAAATAGACTTTTAAAATCAGAATCATTAGACAGGGGATGTGATGTTACATGAGGTTCACCATTTGAGAGTGGCGTCGTCTGTGTCTCAGATATGGGAAGGATATAAATTTGTGACGTTTCATCAGTAGTGTTCCTTTGAATGAGGGGGTGTGTCGGCCTTTAAAACACTTGACTCCCTCATCAAAGGTGGCCAGCTACAGGGTGATCAAACCTGAGCTTGCGCCCCATAAGTTTTTTCTACTTTCTGATGTACAGCTGAGTTGAATGATCAATATCTTCTGATGAACATATACAGCAACTTGATTTTTCATATCTATGTTTAATTTTGATATTAACTGGGTAGAATATCGCAATATATTGTGATATTGTGATATAATTGTATCGTGATACTTATTGTATTACAACATCCTTACCAATACTCACCTCTAGTATCCAGTGATGTGTTCTGTAATGTATTGCATATTTCTCTTCATTCCTACTTGTTACTTTGTGTTATCTTCTACTTTATTGATCTCTAACAAGGAAAATCTATCCATCCATAAAGTTTTCAGGTGCCTGCCTTCACATGTACTGTGTATGCAGTTTATTTGTATCCTCTTTATCATTTGGAGTTGAGCTGTAGTTGTCCCTTCTTTAGTGATACAAAATGTTAGTTTGCACCCATTTATTCACATGGTTATTTATAAAATAACTAATGTGCAATAAGATGACCTGGCTCACAGTCTTCTTCGCTCTCAATTCATTTTGAAAGGACAAAAGTTAGTACTTTGTGCAGTCCACTAAGCACCAACATTTTGTTATGGGCTTTACTTTATGCACGAGGGGCCATGCTCAAATTGTTCCTATAACTGAAATAATTTCTATCATAAACACTAAAAGGTCAAGTTCACCTACTAAGATTATAACTCTCATTATCATCCCTTAGCCACAGAGCAGATAGACATATGCCAATAACCCATACTTGTCATTCGTTTAGAGATCAATGTTTGTGTTGGCCTTGGTCCTTTATGGATTTAACATGCTGCTTAGTAATAGAACTAGAACTAGTTTCTTTAAATTCTCCAGATATTGTTTTTTCTCTAATCTGAAGTTACCAGTATTTGTCATTGATGGTTAAAACTTTTCCAGTTCTTGTGGGATTTCTTGAGGCCATCTCAATCAAGTTATCGAAATATTGAGGATTTTGGTGGTAGAAGTCAGAATAAACACACAGTGCATTTGTTTTTTTACATTGGAGGCTGTAGATACTGTGAGTATGTGTATACAAGTGATCAACACCAACACATTGGTTTTATTTTAGTCTCCTGATGATTTCTTTTCACCAGGCGAGTCTGTTTAGAAGGCATTTTTCATTTCATGTTTGCGTTACATTTGATTTCTAGTCAACACGTTTCTATCAAGTGCTCCTGGGTTTTAAACCTAGCATAGATAAACCTTGGGCTGATTCAGATTTCCATGCAGTCACCATGAAGGCATATTCTGCAGAACCAGATGTAATGGAGTGTTTTACGGCAAGCCATTTCCTCATGAAAGACTTTTCAAGTGGTAAATTCCTCCCGTCTTGTAATGGAAATGTTAGATATGTTGCTCTGCCATGCTGCAAGTGTTATAGTCACACCATCAACCATAACAGCTTTCCCTGCCCACAGGTTTGAGCGTGCACACTGTGAACAGGTCACATCCCCAGCAAACCACAGAATTAACTTTGAAACCACTGTGCGTGTTTACTGTCTGTAGACTAAACGGAAAGGTTGGGCCACCTACTCGCATAAATCTCCGACCCACTGATGCTGGTTTAATGACCTGTTTGATGAGGATGTGGAAAGTGTTGGAGAGATTTATTCCCAGAGCTCACGGAGTCGGTCAGAAGAAAAAACTAGTCTGGACAGTTTTTATTATCTTGGTCCAAGGTAATATCTATGTTGTAAACCTGTATTATATATCATATCAGCCATTGGTTCAATCTACTGTCGTCTGTTCATCAGCAGACAGAGTGATGGCCTCTCTTTCTGTTCTTTGTCTGGTCACTCTTGAAAGCAACCCATTAAAAATCAGTTGTTTGTATTTTGCATAGGGACCAAATACCTTCCGTCTGACAGTATGTCCCATGTAGTGTTTACCACAAACCATAAAAATCTGAATAAAAGGAGTGTTTGACTTAGTTTGATACTCATTTTGATGCAATCTGCCTTAAAAAGATTAGAGGAGATTGAGATTGAGAGCAAATGAAAACACTGCAAAGGCCTAAAATGTTACCCTTGTTAGCCCAAGATAGATGGATGGATAGTTGGAGGGATGGAGGGAACGATGGATATATGGATGGATAGATGGATGGATAGCAGGATGGATGGATGGATGGCTAGATGGATGAATGAATGGATTGATGGATGATGGCTGGATGGATAGATGGATGAAGGGATGGATGGATCGATAGATAGATGGATGAATGGATAGATAGATGGATGATTGATGAATGGATAGATAGATGGATAGATAGATGGATGAATGAATGGATTGATGGATGATGGCTGGATGGATAGATGGATGAAGGGATGGATGATTGATGAATGGATAGATAGATGGATGATTGATGAATGATAGATAGATGGATGGATGAATGGATAGATGGATGGATAGATGGATGAAGGGATGGATGGATGGATAGATGGATGAAGGGATGGATGGATGAATGGATAGATAGATGGATGATTGAAGAATGGATAGATAGATGGATGATTGATGAATGATAGATAGATGGATGATTGATGAATGGATAGATAGATGGATCGATAGATGGATGGATGAATGGATAGATGGATGAATGGATAGATGAATGGATGATTGATGGTAGATAGATAGATGGGTGAATGGATGGATGGATAGATAGCTAATGGCTGGATTAATAGATGGATGAATGGATTGATAGATGGATGAATGGATTGATAGATGGATGGATAGATAGATAGATGGAAGATAGATGATAGATAGATAGATGGATGGATAGATGGATAGATGGATGATGGCTGGATGGATAGATGGATGATGGCTGGATGGATAGATGGCTGGATGGATAGATGGAGGAATGGATAGATAGATAGATGGAGGAATGGATAGATAGATAGATAGATAGATAGATAGATAGATAGATAGATAGATAGATAGATAGATAGATAGATAGATAGATAGATAGATAGATAGATAGATAGATGGATGGATGGATGGATGGAGGAATGGATAGATAGATAGATGGAAGATAGATGATAGATAGATAGATAGATGGATGGATAGATGGATGATGGCTGGATGGATAGATGGATGATGGCTGGATGGATAGATGGATAGATGGCTGGATGGATAGATGGAGGAATGGATAGATAGATAGATAGATGGAGGAATGGATAGATAGATAGATAGATGGAGGAATGGATAGATAGATGGATAGATAATTTATGCATCTCGAAGATAAATTTACAGTCTCAGTTGCTTGACGAGGATGAAGGCACAAGGAAGCATGCAAAGTTCTAGAAAATCTAACAATAGTAAAATAGCCTAATAAAAAAATATATAATACTGTGATTGTTTACTTTAGCACAAAGAACTTGTCAAGGTCCAGTGAATATTCATCTTTGATGAAAACATTAAGAAATTCAGTGAAAAACACAACAAGGATCCTCTGAATGCAAACATTTATATATATATTTATAAAAACAAAGGTTGTGCTATTTAGGATTAAGAGAAGACATTATACTTGGTAAACCTATTTTGGACATAGCATTACTCAAAACTGTGTGAATGAAATACCCCTGAAATGTGAATTTCTTGAGTTTTTCATTGTTGCTGCCTTATTACTTGTTTGTTACATATAACTCATAATTAAACAAGGGTATGAATAATGTTAAGATCAACTATACACACAGCAACTTTTATTTTAAGCTCCATTTTTGCTTGAAAATCACAATATTGTAACAAAGTTATGGATTGTAATGGGAATGGTATTGTATCATGAGCTTCTTGTCAATACCTACTGCTAATTGTTGTTATGAGAAACATAATATGAAGGTTCTTATCTTTGTTACTGAATGCTCTTTACCTTAGTTGATTTAGTTATTATCTGTATAAGATTACTGACTTTTCACCTCTGGCTAAATTGTTTAATTGTTGTAAAAGATAAGACTGTACTTATCGGTACCACAATTTAGAAATTTGGTCATCAGCAATGATTATACAAACAATTAATTAAGACTTATGGATTACAATGTTTTTGACATTTTCATAGACTGTTCCTGCGCCCTAGTTAATGTAGAAAACTACGCAGATAATAAAATTGTGACATGGTGGATGCGTTCTTTATGTCCACCTGGAAATGACCCATTTTTCACATGCATCCCCTCTGGTTCATGTTAGTGGGAATCTGTGTGCTTCTTCTTTTGTGTGAAACTTAAAAAGAAATGTGAAGATTTACGTTACCCAAATTTAAAGCTTTTGGAGTTGACTGATGGGGATTTTATACCATGTGGCGGTTGTGGACAGAGCAGAGAGATTTACTCTACACATCTTGAGATCCAGCCCAACACTCACACATGCCGTCCAGATGCTGGAAAGCTCCTGAATGCGATCCACAGGAATTTAATACAGGTTATTTTCTTACCTGGGGGGCTACAAAGACTTCCTCCTGAGCCGTCTAACCAGCAGAAAGCTGAGTGTCAGCAGAGTCAGTTTACAGCCTGAATAATGCTGCTGCTGCCAGCCTCACAGGACAAAATCACCTCTGTTGTTTCATTTCTCACCCATCTCTACGATTACCATCCTGAGATATTAGTGAGGATTAAATTTTAACAATGTAATGTGATATTGGCGGCTGCAAACAGTCCATCTTCTCTAAAACAAAGAAAGCATTCACACTTTTTTGCTGGTAATTTTTAAAAAGACGTTGAACAAAAAAGCATTTGATAACCTTAACATTTTTAATCATTTAATTCCATTAAAATGACAATATATTTCTACTGATTGATGAAATACTCAGACTTATAGAAGTGTGAAGTGTCTAGAATTTCTCTCCTAAACCTGAGATTAAATCTATAAAAGTATATGTATTACTTAGTGTTATCAAATATCAAATGTTGCCATTTTCTTCTGTTTTAGTGTTTGAATGCATTCATTGATATTTTTATTTTTTTAGCTGCATTTCTGTATATATATATATATATAAATTTAAATCTGATCCAGCTTTTAAAACCACCTTTTCTAGAATCTTGTCCAATTCCACAGATTGAATAAATGTATAGTGATATTAAAAAATTACACACCTACGCATTTATTCACGTATAAAAAAAAATATATACAGTATATCCTGTATTATCATATTTAATCCATTTGGGTGCAGCTCAAAATGCAGTTGTTAGTAGCAGTATTTCAGAGATTCAAGGTCCGGGATTTAAGTGTATTTATTTTGAAGTTAAAACTGCGGGAGAAGATTTAAAAAAAAAAAATGTGATAAAGACAGTGAAATCATCATAGATCAATAATTTGAAGATTGCTTGAAAAAAGATGTAAAAGGTTTCATTGGCATGGTCTGAAATGTTTGTGCATTGCATTGTGAGAAGTGGAGTCCCGTAGGCCAGTGTGAGCACAGTTTACCCCAATTTAGAACAGATTTTTTGCCATTTACGTCAGAGATGTAACAGGTAAAACTGGTCAAGTAATTCACTTTTTCATAGAGTGCAATACATATATTATAACCCGTAATATACATGCTTAAATATTTGGCAGCTTGATAATTTTCAACAAATAGTGAGGATTTTGTAGAAAGATAAGGCCACATTGTAATTTTTCCAATTATGCTGTTAATGTCTTCGACTATGAAATGACTCATTATTTTAAAAATAAATGAATGAATGTTTCCAATTACACCTAGGGGTACAATTACCCCTGGTTGAGTATTACTGCTGTACAGTAGATGGATGCATAGTTTCTTACTGTGAATTCTTGTTCTCTGGATGCACTGAAATTAAATTTCTTGGCCAAAACTGAAAATTAGGAAACCAAAGGCTGAAAACCGCAACACCGAAATAAATTATTTTGCCAGTTATTACTACCATACTACCTGCATTTATGATTGTGTACCAACTGAAAATTTTAATACTAAAAATGGCCTATTTTGATTGTAGTTTTTTTGCAGAAAACTCAGTGCATCACTAGTTTCTTTGCCAAACAAGGTGGATCGTGATTGGCTTGGCATCATTTTTGTTCTAGTTTGTTCCTGATAATAATAATAATAATAATAATGATAATAATAATAATAATTCATTTTATTTGTATTGCACTTTACACATGAAAAACACATCTCAAAGTGCTACAGGGAAATAAAAACACCAAACATATAAAAACAGTAAAAACAGCAATAAACATATTAAGAAAATGCAATACCATAGAGGTGGGTTTTTAGATTGTTTTTAAAAGCCTCAATAGACTGTGGTACCCTCAAGTGGTTGGGGAGGGCATTCCACAGTCAAGCCACAACCGCCTGAAAGGCCCTATCTCCCATAGTGCAGAGATTTGTTTTGGGGGCATGGAGTTTGTGGCTGTCAGAGGAGCGGAGATGTCGAGTTGGTTTGTGAGTATGGATGAGTTCTTTGAGGTACACTGGTGCGCTGCCGTAGACACACTGATAGGTCAGGAGGCAGATTTTATGCTTAATCCTGAACCTAACAGGAAGCCAATGAAGGTTATAGAGGATGGGTGTGATGTGTTCAGATTTGCGCACCCTCATCAGGACCCTGGCAGCACAGTTCTGAATGTACTGCAATCTCTGCAGGCTCCTGCCAGGGATCCCGATGAGGAGCGCATTGCAGTAGTCAAGCCGGGAGGAGACAAAGACATGAACCAGCTTCTCTGCATCGGAAAGGGAGAGGGAGGGACGGAGTTTGGAGATGTTCCTGGGGGGGAAAGAAGGCAGTCTTACAGATATGTTGGATGTGGTTGTTAAATGATAGGTGGGGGTCAAATCGAACCCCCAAGGATTAATACAATAGAATAGATTGACTTTTTTGTCTGTCCTGAAGCAGTGACAGAAATTGCATTGTGGGATGTGGAGTCTCGTAGGCAAGTGTCCGTGACCTCACTTTGTGGGATATTCGATTTTGGCGGGATATGGATCTTTCCGTGTAAGTCCCATATTAAACATCCACCATTGTTTTGCCACAGCTTTCAGTGAAAACACCAGAAATGTGTTGGGAAGTCACTTTGGCAGAGTTTTTAGGAGCAAATACATTTAATCAGAAATCAGCTTTAAAGAACTACAGATGTTCTGAATTAATCACTTAATAACTGCTATCTCGTCTTTCACCATTTATTCATAACTACACTGGAATAAAGTGGCTGCGTTTGTAGTTTATGGGGTGAAAACTACATCTGATGACAGTCTCTGACCTCTACTTTTACTCTCCTTCTCACCAAGCCCACACAGGGAGCCGTGCACATTCTTGTGGTGATGTACAAACAGCAGCAGCTCCACCTTCTACAAAACGGAGGCTCATTATCGTCGCTCGCTGTCAAACCCCCAAAATACCTCAGCTCAGGGGTTTTGTCATCGTTAATGTATTTTAAGCTACAGTTTCCACATCAAAAACATCTGCGTATGCATAAATGTATGTATGCATTTATTTAGACACATGCACACTACGAGGTATTGTGACCCAGCTGAGCCCAGCAGCTGGTGTCTGCACCCTATCGTGTGTATGTGTGTCGTGGATTTGAGGAGGGGGTGGGGTGTGGTTGCTGGCAGGCTAAGTGACTGAAGATGGCAATGCATCAGTGGTCTAGATTAAGGGATCAGCGCTATTGTCAAAAACCATGGATTAGGGTTGTAATCGTGCCATTGTTGGCCAGGCTATGAGACTTGGTTAGATTCCACAAAGCTGTTCACAAACAATTATTCAGATATCCATTCTCTCCTGCTCTAATGAGACTGGTAATGGAATACATGACCATGGCCTTGCCCGTGAACGCCAATCATTGTGCCCCAAGGGTGGAGACGGCAGGTGTGGGAAGAAGCGCCGCTGCTGTGTGTTGCTCAATGCGTCATACATTTTACTCTGACACGGTGTTAATGAGCAGCACAACCCAGACCATGTGTCAGGAATGTTCTGCTAATTATGTGTTTGTGGCGTTGCATTTTCAAGCACAGATAATCTGGGCCAAGCTGCCAACATCAGACGAGAACCTTTAAATCACCTGCATATCGTCCTACAGCAGGGGTGTCGAAATCATTTTAGTTCAGGGGCCAAATATGGACCAGTTTGACCTTAAGTGGGCCACAGAAAAAGAGAAAATTCAACATTAATATGCCTCTGTTTGCACTGCGATATACAATATAAAGCTCGATAAATTTAATTCAAATAAAGTCTGACCAGAAAGGGTTAAATTTGCTGATCCAAAATGCCACATAGGCACTTTTGTCTTTTTCTCCAATAAGGGACAGCACGTGTGAGTGAGTTCTGTAGAGTGGCTTGTTTATGGGAAGGTGTGGGTTATAACACACTCAGTAATCCATCTAGCTGTGCTTTTCAAGCTGTTATGAGAAGTAGTAAAAGCAGCGACTCCTAAAACCAGTAATTTAACACAAAACAATCTATAAAATAATGGATTCTGTATTTTTGTTTTGGTTTTAAGTCAGTAAAACAAAATAACCACACCGTTTATTTGTTATTTGGTTTTAAAATGGAATAACCAAAGAATGAAGGGTACATGGATTGGAGTGGGTAAAGCTGAATGTGTTGGTTTACAGCCACCAATAGGAACAGTTCTACTATGTTCACATTTGTGGTCCAGTGGAAACTCTCTGGGAACTTTCCTACTGTAAGTGTACGTTCAGGTGATTTATCATTTTGTGTCGTTTTCCCTGTAGATAGTGTAAAAGCTTGATAATTTCTTTAAGTGTCAACCAAAAACAACTTTGGAACTCTGGTGTGCAGCTTGAAAAACTAAGAAGCAATTAAGTCTCTTTCCACTTCCCTCTGAGGCGGTAATTAAGCCGCGCTGGCAGAGCCGTCTACATCATTAGGTTTGTTGTGTCCTGAGATTTCTTGTGAATATCTGACTGATGGGTTTAAATAAGGATTCCTGATGGATGTGGATGTGCCTGCCTAACACTACCTTCCACATTCAAACACATCCATTTTATTTGACCATTTAAAGTCTGTGTATCTGCTTTGGCTGTGAGATAGGTGGAGATATGAAGCAGTTTGTGGTGACGAGCTCAGTCACTGCACTGTACTTTATCCGTGTGAGGCTGTGTGTGTAAATGCATGTGTAAATGACACAGGTGATTAGCAGCCCACAGAGTTACTGATAGTCTGGTGGCTGTAGGGATGCTCAGAGCTGTCAGTCTGACCGATGGGGAAGAGACAAAGCTAATGAACTGAAGTGACTCTTCTTTAAGTATGTGTATAACAAAGGTGGTAAAGATCAACTTGGCTCAGACTACTCAACATGACCAAGAACCGGTCATTTGAAATGCTCTGCAGGTCTGTAACTGAGTTTTTTTTCTTCTTGTTATTGCAAAGCTATTAAAAATACATTTGAGGTACAAATGTGTAGAAAACTGTGGTACTTTATTAGTCTTTACTAGGGCTGCTCAATTCATCGAAATTCAATTACGATTTCAATTATTACACCCAACGATTACAAAAATAACATAATCAAGAAAAAAGGATTATTATTTTTTTTTTTACATATGTTTTATTCACTAAATAAAACAAACCCACTATTTTGAACATTTACAAATAATAAAGTTTGGCACACAAGTTGTGAATATTAACTTTGAGTTGCTTTATTTACGCACATGCAAGCTCCTCCCCTCTGCCCCGCCCCTCTCAAAGCCGACGCTAGCCTACAGGCCAACATGAGGAAAGTTGTTGCTAGTGGTGTTGAAACATGGCAGGAGAAACGCAGCAAAAACGCTTGATAAACAAGCAAAGCAAGTCAAATTCTCTTATATGGGAACACTTTGGGTTTGATTATGAAGACCTAGAGCAAAGACGAAGCAGAAGTGTTTTGTTTTGTGCAAAAGTGAACATATTTTATTTTAGTGTTTGAAGGATTTTATTTAAGTTTAAATAATGCATTTTATGTTTTTTGTACAAAAAATAAATAATTTTTTGGTTGACAAATAATTGTTTGAATAACTGTGGTTTAATTTATGACTAAAATAATTGTGATTATAATTTTTTCTATAATCGAGCAGCCCTAGTCTTTACTAGGCCTCCATGAGTTTGAGTTCAGCATTGCTACTTTATCATAAATGGTTAAATGTCATTCACTGTGTTTCCATTACCCTGTCGTGCATCACCAGGTGAAATAATTTGTCTGTCAATGGCTTATATCACAACATTGTGAGTGTTTTTGGAAGGTTCAGGTAGTGAAATATAAATCCAATCGGGATTTATATCGGTAGCACCTGATGAAGTGTGAGCATAGATAAACACGACCCAAATCGATAAAACATGACTTACAGATTATTTTAAGCTTAGATTTGTATGCAGCATGCTCTCTGAAGCACAAGGTGGATGGATTTTCATCCCTTCCCCCCCACCCCCAAACCCCCCGATCATAAAAATTCAATGCAAAATGCCACCAGAGGCAGTGATCTTATAAAAACCAGCTTTATCACTGAGAAACACTTGAGTGACTCTAGAGCTGCATGGTAGGGCTACATCATTCACTCAGCATTCAATACACAAACTGTAGCAATAATAAAGGAGAGGCGGGGGGGGGGCGTCGTAAAGCCAGGATCCAAAACCTGTAATTGTTCGAAGAGGTCAGACTTACATTATCATTAAGGAATGGGTGAAATGATATTGGGACATGATGACCCTGATTAAAGCTGATATCTGGAGTTTCTGAGAATTCTGTTTATGTATCATTCTTTTAAAATGCGAAAAACTGCCTAACTAAGGTATGTTCATGTACATACCTTTAATTTAAATGTTCTCCTGCACTACTTATCAATGCTCTACTGCACTATTTTCCTTTTATTATTATTATATTTTATTATTATCTTTCTTTTCTATTATTTTCCTTCTTTTTATCTTATTTTTTTATTTTTATTTTTTTTATTTTTATTTTTTATTTTTATTATTATACTATTATTATTATTATTATTATTATTATTATTATTATTATTATTATTATTATTATTATTATTATCTTGTTATTTTATCGAGTTTGCACATTCTAGTCTAACTACTGTTTATATTTATACTTATGTTTATACTTATTATCATCTTTTCTAGTTGATTGTTTATTATTGAATGTTTTCACTATTGGAGAGAGCACAGATGACCGAGTCAAATTCCTCGTGTGTACAACATACACCTGGCGAATAAAGATGATTCTGATTCTGATTCTGATTCTAACTAGTTTTTTACTATGGTCTACTGCCCGTAGTCATTCATATACATTAATGTATATAAGTCCCGCCTTCATCCTATAGACCCCTATACAAATAGAAAATTGCCCCGCTATCGCCCAGCCAATAGGCTTCAACTTCCTGTAGTGGAGTCTGTCAATCAAACTGAATGCGCGTGTGTAAACTGTGCACGGAAACAAGGCCGCGTGTCACAGCAAACACTCTGAGCAGCATAGCATCATGGAGGAGTGCCCCGAAATTTCAAAGCTTCTATTAAAAAACTAAAGAAAAGTCTTCGTGACCGCAACAGAATTTATCTCGGAGCTGCTTTTCAAAGATGGAGGGACTTACGGCTTTTAAAAGGATTCTGAACGGATCCTGATTTGGTGACATTTCTCATGGACAGGTAATAGACATGTTTTAATCAAACTACTAAGTGTTTTATTAGTGAAAAACAATACTACACGTGTGTTGGTAAACATTGTTTTGTTCCGCTATGCGCGTGCACAAAAGTAGAGGCGTGGCTTCTGGTAGATTGGCAGAGGCAGGGGGAGGAAGTGGAGCTGTTTAGGGATGGACATCGAGACGTTCGCATTTGAATTTTCTCTCTTTTCATCCTCCAGATAATCGCTTTAGTGTTCCATAAGACTTTAGGCTGGAAAGTCACTGCTGGGAAATATGTTAACGTTTTAAATAAAGCATAACAATGTTAAGGGCTGGTTTATACAGTTGAGCTCAGAATAGTTGTTTTTACCCTTATTTGTACTTGTTTCACCCTTTTAGTGTTTTGTCTCACCTCGTCACACCACAGTTCCAATGATGTGTTGATAAGAGGACGTGGATAGAGAAGCTGAGACAGACTTCAGAACAATAAAGGAGTTTTTTTAGTTATGTCATATTTTCTTTTCTTTTTTAATAAGAAAATGTGTCCAGTGTTATCAACTATTTGTCTCGTACCTTTGTATCTTCTTGTTATTGATGTTTTTTTAAGAAGAAGCAACTAAATGCCATCTTAATGCAATTTTAATACAATTGACATTGTCTCATTTAATGTTGTCACAGTTTGGATGAATGAGAGGGAGTCTAGCTTTAGGGTTGCTGGTCAGATGTGGACACAGGGTTTATTATATCAAAGGGTTTTGGGGGAACAGACCGGTCTGAGATTTGGATGTTGCTGATAGCAGTAGTCATAGCATAGCGGAGATCTTGGTGAATGCTATCAGTGTACGATGGTATCTGGCCTGCCTAGGGCAGTGTGACCTGGCGGCCCTCGGTCTAACGTACGGCCAAAGTAAACACACAAAACAATATACAAAAACATCACAAATCGACTAAAAAGACAAAAATACATGAAATAATTTTAAAAACACACAAACCGTAGTATTGGTCAGATCGCTCACACTGACATGAATGTTGATAATGTGGCCCTCGGATCAGACCCATTTGTGGACCCATCTCTGCTGTACTGTGTACATTGTCATTTAAGTATGTGAACACACTTGTTACATCCATGACCTTTTTAGTAGGGGTGTAACGATTTGTTCTTAGCAATGATTTGATTCGAATCACAATTTGCTGTTGCGATTCAATTCAAGGACGATATTGGTTCATTTAGAACGATTTGATTCGAATCAGTAACTTTTTAGCCAAAATAATAATTCAACCAGTGTGACTGTGAAATAAATACCTGAGTACTGTACTGTGTAGGCAAGCTTTCATAGATTCCTGATGTTTCTTGTATAAGGGAAACGTCTATAAATGTATAATGGAGATAAACAAGTAAATTGTACTATTAGGTATTATATATAGGTAATATGCATATAGGTAATGGTAAAACACATTCATATAAAGTCTGCTTTGCTTAAATCCAATGCGTTATTTTTTTGTTTTGATACAATTTATTGATTTTAGATCGATTAATGTCATCCGGAAGGCCAACTTGCCGAGCACAGATCAATGTAGTTGGATTGTAGGAATATAAATGTATCTAATGGATGAATCATTACATCCTTTACTTTTTAGTGCAGAATTCACATGAAGGGTTTGTAAGTCACATTTGTTTTTCGGTGTCCTTCCTTTCCTGTATAAATAAACATTAAGCATTTGTTATTGTTTCAGGGGTTTTGAGTTACGGAGAGGTTTGGGTCTTTTTCTTTTAACTTCCTCCTTTTGGTTTTTTTTCCTGGGAATGTGGTTGTTTGTGGAATAATCTGTGAATGTGTGAAAGAAGGTGAGGTAGTGCCTGTGAGAACGGCTAATGGTCAGGCAGCGGCCTGGAGAGCGACGATGCTGGGTGCCCTCATCCTGAGTCGTCCTCTCATTACGCTGCCTGTTGGTGAAAGGCTTATATATGAAGGTGACCCTCCAGGCTGGAGAAGAGATCGACTGTGATATGCCCACCTGACAACCTACAGAGTGAGATAAAGACTGATAATGGACAGCAGGATGGATATGTCGCAATAGCTAAACTTAATCTCGCTTCAGATTCAAAGATAATTCACATAACTCACAAAAGAGCTATGGTGGGATTCTCACACTGTGACTGTCTTAAAGAGGCGAAGGCATTAGATGTAATACTGCTGAGAGACAGAAGCCTAAAAAAGAACCTTAAGAACCAAAGAAATACCTGGTTGGCCTTTGATTTTCTGATTAAAGTTTATTTACCAATTCTGTTTCAGGGTGTACTCATTCCCTAATTAATGACATATTAACACCCCAAAGTCTGGCCAAAATGCTTTATAGGGATTTAAAGTCAAATCTAGTAAATAATTAAAATTTTTGATGCTTTAGAATTTAAAGTGATCCGCTCAAAATGCATGGGATTGAGTGGGACCGCGCAATCTTGCAAGATTTCCTAATATGAGCTTTTACACTCCAAAAGACAGTTTATTTCCTCCAAACTCTGCTACACATGTAAGTTTTAAAGGAGAAATGTGATGAAAATGCCTGATATTCTCCCAAAACATGTAATTGAGGGAATTCTTGTTATATACTGTAGCTATTCCCTTCCTAGAAAGCAAGTTTCATAGTTTTCTGGAATCAGAAAAAAAACAAAGGCTTTGATTGGACCAGATTTCTTTTAAATATTCTGCCGTTTTGGGCCAGCTGTGATAGCTGATCCCATCACTTTATTTTTATTTTTGTTTAGTTATTTTATCACAGTATGTCTCAGAAACCACATGACTACTTTTTCTATACGAGGTGTCTAAAACGAGAATGGATTTCCATTTCTGATCCTTTCAAAAGCTTCCTTTTTCTTTTTGCTGAATTAATGTAACTCAGTGGTTCCCAAACTGGGGTACGTGTACCCTTAGGGGTTCTTGAACACCTCTCGGGAGGTACACAGAAACATTTGTCAGTTTATTTTTTAACATCATAGATTTTTTTTTACATGCACATTGACTCTTTTTTTCTGATGCATCTATAATAATTTTTGACACAACTCTGTAAAATACACCAAAAGGTGAAGTTAAAATTCTAAAACAAGCAAAACATCAGAAATAAATGAATAAAAAGGCCTAAATTCAAGGTTAATGTTGGACGAGACACGGGAAAAAGTTTAGACGAGCCTGCAGACACAAATAAATAATGTATAACACGAGCTAAGGGGTACTTGTGAGAAGTAATGAAGTTTGTTAAACACTAATGTTATGCAGGTATTTTGGTTTGCAATAAAATATAATCCAAAGTGAAATAAAATCCCTGCCTGAACAGTGTCTCTTAGACTTGTCGTGGTGTGAAAGTGTCGTAACTTTACAGAATCCTTCTCTTCTTGCCACGTTTGCTTTGTGTTTGTTAAATTGATGCCGATTGGTCGGCTGCTACTCTGGTTGTCTGAGGGATAGTTACCCGGGCAACGTGTACCGTATTTGACATGAGCTATTGGTTTGAGTTTGTACTCAATGCCGCTTGAACACAGTGGAGGTCGTTTTTATTCATCAGTGGAAGCTTTTGGATCCAAAGTGATCCTAAAATAAGAAAACTGTATCCCAGCAACCAATCAGAATCCCGTCATGCCTCTCGGCTTTTAAAGCAAGCTGATAATTTGTCGGATCTAACTTCTGTGTTACGTGATTGACCCTGCTGTCTATTATAGGGAAAGGCTTATATATGAAGGTGATGGTTCCAGGTGAGAGATTAGATTGACTAATATATGCTCACCTTAACCTATAGAGTGAGATAAAAACTGCTTTCACAGTTTAACTGTCGCTGCCCCACCCTCTGGAACTCTATCCCAAGTTATATTAGTAACTGCACCGACCTCCCATCTTTCAAATCACTTTTCAACTCACCTGCTTTTAACATTCACTCATTCATACCCGTTTCCTGCCTTTTCTTTACTGATGTTCTTTCTTTTTTCTGATTTATATTTCTTTGTTTTAATCACTGTTTTTGCTATTGTTGTTTTAACTTGTAAAGTGTCTGAGTTTGTGGAAAAGCACTTTTAAATAAAATGTATACTGTAATTATTATTATATAGTCCTGGACTCAGGCCAAAAAAGCTAAAAACAGCTAATAATTTTAATTACCCTGTCATATTCACTGCTTTCCGTGTGATTGAGAGTCAGTTCTCAGAGGTGTGAAGACACGGGTTAAAACAAAGTTCAATTCCCTGTAGACTGTAGACTTTGTGGGTTCACACTGGAAGAAAACCAGGCGACTTTACAGACAGACAAATCCTTAAAGCTGCAGTATGTATTTTTTTTCCTCATGATCATCTTTGAGCATGTTGTAATCCAAAGTGTTCTGAGTGGTCACTGGATCACTTCTCCTTCTCTTAGTTCTGTATAAGAACTTTAGAAATCCAGTAGCGTGACGCCAGATTTCAGCCAAACAGAGATCTTTCCACAAACAAAGCGCTCCATGGGCTCTTCTGGGTGTTACTATTGGCTGCTCGACTGAAGTCAATGCACGTTCACATACAATCAATAGTAAAAGTGCAACTTCGGACGTTTCAGCAGAAGTCCCCATTGCATCGTAAAGTGCAACGGTTACACGGCAAAACAAGAGGAAAAAATGACTAAAATGTGTGCAAGAAGTACATAAGACAACTTGTGATGTGGAAAACAGTCTTGGTAAACTGTCCCAGTAAAGTGTCTCTTTAACACCAAGTACCATCAGGCCCTCTTCACTCTGTCCTCTAATTCTATGGATCAGACGTGTGTGAACGACCACACTGCTGCATGGGTGTGTGAAGGGCTGTTAAGCATTTAAAGATAGTGTGATGTTGCTTTGTGGCCGTGCTGACGGCTAATGAATGTTCTCTCGGTTTTTGCATGTCCAAGGTCATTTTTCTGTTCCCGCAGTGGCCAGCGGAGCCCATGATATCTACAGCTCACGTTCATCCGCCTAGACTGCTTTATGATAGAAGCTAACAGGCTCATAAATCACAGCACAGCCCATTACAGCCAGTGCCTCACTCAGACCTCTTATGAAGCGACTGGAGCGTTGAGCGTCTCCTGCTCAGTGTTAAACTGCATATTGGAACAGTTGTTCGCTGGCACGCTTTCACTTTTCTCTCAAACCGTTCTCACATTGCACTTAATCTGCTCCTCTGTGTCTGATGATTTTACCACTGGCGATGATTTTACGAATCAATGATTTCTACTCGTGCAGTGACTATTGGTTTAATTCTGCCCCACCCCCACCCCCCCCATATCTTAATCTCGGTCTGCACTAATCCTTCATCACAGACAATGAGGATGAGTGCTGTGGCTGTGCCATACAGGCTCTAATCACGCAGCTCTAATTCAATTAGGCTGTTCAGAAAGAACAGAGCAGTGAGGGAGGAGAAAGAGCCGTGAATCCTTCTTCCTTTCTCACACACTGTCATATCCTGGACTATATCCATATCCATTATTCCCGCCCCGCCTCTAGTAGCGTTACTCATTTTCCTCCGTGACTCTACCAAGTGATGGAAACGGTTTAGTCTAATCTTCTTTGCAGCAAATTTGTCCTTGAATAGCACAAATGAAATCAATTAGTTGTGAATGAAGTCTCCAGTGATCTGTTTTGTCCCACCAACCAAATACCATATTAATAGTAATACGCATGCATTGTGCACTGGAGCCTTCATTAGAGAGTAAAGACCTCAATTAGGATGTCTCCTGGTATAGATGCAGCTACGTGTTAAGGTACACACATTACACACACACACACACACACACACACACACACACACACACACACACACACACACGTGTGAGGAAGAGAAAAGGAAAGATGAACGCCTCAGTAAAGACACAGAGGTAGATGTACTGTTTGCTCTGAAGCCTGTGATCCCTTCATTATCAGACATCAATATTAAATAACACCAAGCCTGTCTTTAATTAAGCCCTGCATAATGCATTGCAGGTTAGACACTCCCTTTTTGCCACACTAACGTAATTGCTTTTCTGGTTTTGGACAGACTGCTGAGTAGAAACAAATAAGGGTGTTGAATAAAATAAATTTGGCGATATATCGCGATATTACGTCACGCGATTCTCGAATTGATTAAAAATGCATTCATATCATATATCATATCTTTTTTATTACTTTTACCTTCATTTAACCAGGAAAGTCTTTTCCACTACAGGAGACATTGTAATTGCATGTTGACCAGCTTGTGTTTTTTCAATAAAATCTAAAAAGAAAGTACTAACTTTCTGCATTTATTTGTTGTTCTAGGCATGAATACCTCAGTTAAGTTGCACTAAATTCATGTTGGTTTAAAAGCCACAGGCAGATTGTATGTTATTTTTTTATTTTAAGTTGTTGGCACATGGCATGTTAAAGCCAATGTTTTGCATGTAAAATATGCCAATAAAACATATTTCATACATAATGTTGTCATGAAGGTGTACACATTTACAGATGAGTTGTTTCTTAAATCATATACATATATAAATAATTTTTTTCGCAATAATCACCTAATACTTCAATATCAGGATATACGTATCGTGACCTATGTATCGGGATATGAATCGTATCGCCTGATGCCAGGCAGAACGCACCCCTAGGAACTAAGTACACGTACAGAATTAGGATTTAAAATGTGTTTCAATTGAAAAACTTCAGGTGTGAAATATGAGGTTGCTTGAATTAGGGCTGGGCAATATATTGAGATTCAAAATAAATTGAGTTTTCGATTTTGGTGATATAGAAAATTACAATCTCGCCTATATCGTTATATAAATTTTGTTTTGTATTAAAATAGTCATTGCAGTAGTTTATGTTTTCTCCACACTACAGAACTCACTCACACGTGCTGTCCCTTATGCGAGAAAAAGCCAAAAGTGGCACATTGTGCAGTTGTTTGTTAATAAATGAGCCTATGTAGCATTTTTCATCATCAAATTTAATGCAGAATTGTTTTTTTGATTTGACTTTATTTGACTTAAAAATATTGAGATTTATATCGTATATGACCATTTTCAGGGAAATACTGAGATATGAATTTTGGTTCATATTGCACAGCTCTAGCTTGGATTTTTGGTTTAAATGTCATTCTTCTTTTCTGGACAAATGTATAAAAAGGAAACAACAACCTAAAAACAAACATGCAATGTGTAATGAGTGGCAGATTGAATAAGGGTGCAATGTGGTACAACTTTGGTTTGATTGATCTAAATGTGATTTGATTTGATTTGTGCCCTAGTGCCCACCATGCTTTTATATTTTCCTCTATAATAAACACCAAAAGTAGTGTTAACCTTTGACTACATACTGTATGCAGGCAAGAAAAAAAAATAAAGATATACACACAGTAATTTGTCATTATTATCAATACACTATTTCCAATAAACTCACAACACACTGACAAAAAGCACTAATGTAATCCATTAGTCTGATTTTTTTATTTTATTTTTTTATTGCAAGAAACACATCAACAACAAAAACAGATAAAGTACAGGACAAAAACAGTTATACAGTATATATACAGTATATGTACTGTATATATATATAAACAAAAGGAGGTGTGTGTGTGTTATTAATAGTCAGGTGAGGTGGAGTAAAAATGATTAATGAATCATTATTGTTTTTAGTATCACCAATACTGCTGCTGCCAATAGTCAGATTTATGAAGCTACATTTCCTGATTGGTTTGTGGTTTGAATTGATCTGACGTCAGGTTGTAGATCAGAGAACAGGCCGTTTACTTTAACTTCTAACTCAGGATGATTTCCGATTTCCCTGATTTTGGGAGATCGGTGTTCAACCGATCCTTGCATATGAAACCGATCTTTTTCGCCGATCTTTTCTACCCCCGCAAACGTCTTAAAGTGCGTCATAAAGTCAACCACTGTCTTCTTCTGCTGTGAGTTGACTGATGACCCGCTCATGGGTGCATGTGTGTGTGTGCGCATGCCTCTGCTACACAGGATGACAACAACAGCACGGTTAGCTTAGCATGTTGGCAGTTCAGCAGTATTACACAAAAAAAGAGAGTAAAGGATCACAATTTGTAATTCCTGTAATGTGGAAATAAGCCTTGGTGGAGCTGCAAACAAAACGCTACGTCATTCACCATTTAATACACCACCGCTCTTTGAAGCTATAGTAATCAAGCTAATGCTAAAGCTAAAATGTTACACATGCTGCACTTTTTTTTATTTCTGTAGAATGTTTGTCTTTTAGCGTTTGTCCTGTCAGCTGTTGCGTTATTTTTAGAATAATGTTTTTACATTTAAATATCCACAAAGCTGCTGCATTTGGAATTTTTTTTTATTTTTGTAGCACAAGGAAACTTAAAACTCAGGACACTTTATTGGTAGTTTAAGATGTTTTGTTAGTTTGTCCTGTAGATTATTATTTTATCATCTGTGATTTTCTTTATTTGTCTAACTTAAATACTGCTGTGCACTTTATATTTGGTCAAAGAGCTCCAAACAGGTGTAATATGATGAACATGTTAGGTTTTTAAATGTGAAAAAATGAAAGACTAAAGAAACTGTTCCTAAACTTTTATTATATATTTCAGATAACTACCTCATGTGCAGTTTCACAGGTATTTTTCAATGTTTTAAAATAAAATAGGATTGGAACATTTAAGGTGTCTAATGTTAGTTATGGAAAAAAATCAGGATCGGCCAGAAATTTGCAATGGCTGCACTTTTAGTTCTAACTGTATTTAGGAGTTTTTATGATCCTATGTTATCTACTTTTGCCATTACTTGGGTTAATGTTTATTTTCCTCACACTTACTTCATGCTGTTGCGATAACAGGAAGCTGATTTTTTTTTTTTTTTTTTAAGTCCAAAGTCACATCACCGCCTTGTGATGATTGGCTGTTTCTTAAAGTTTTGAATATAAACAGTGAAAATGCTGATTGGCCGGTTCTTTCTTTACTGTGTTAGTTTCACACAGACCTGAAGGGAAGTTTGGTAAGCTCTGCTGTTTCTTTCATTTTATTTTGGGTTTATTTTCTACTTGTTGCTGTGTGAGCTTAAATCGACTCCATTCTTTCTCTGTCTATTGATTTATATGTCAGCCACTTTAGGGTTATCTAATTCTAGCTAAATGAGCACTTTTCTAGGGTTTTATAAAAGCACGTGTGTGGTCATGATGATCTGGGTGAGGCTACTGTGCAGCATACTGTCGCCAAGAGACAGAATTTAAGAGAAAAACATGGATTTGTCCTTTTTTTTCCCCCTCAATCCTCCGTCGTGGTGTTTAGACATCAAGTGTGCTTAGTAATGAGCCGAATCCTTTCTCCTTAGCTCAGGAAAAAAGGAACGGAAATAAAAGAGTGAAGTGAAAATTGAAAAAAAAAAAAAAAAATGCATTATTCAGAGAGGAGGATGAAGAAAGAGAAATCACCTTGATCTCTACACCTCCCTGCTTCTTAATGTGCCTTCAATGTACTGTCGCCATCAATAACTGTGTAGGGGGAGGGGCCCAAAAGACACTGGAAAGATATTTTATTTCTGTTTGACCGTAGACGGTTTGACAGAAGTAAGCTTATTTCTTAGTTTTATTTTAAAGGCCTTGTTCTCTTTCCTGTTTAGCTGCAATACATTGATTTAAAAAGTTTTGTGATCAAACCTATTTGTCTCCACACTGTTATCACAGGGTCATAATTCATTCGTGAGGAAAGATGAACTTTATATGAAATGAGTCGTCTCGGGTATTTCTGCTTGTTTCAGAAGTTGCAGCTTCTCTACGTTCCGCCTCTTTATCAAATATAGTCTTATTTGGGCTCCTGTTTAGCCAATGTCGCACATTCTAGATTTAAATTTAACATCAACCATATACTCCTTAATAATACTTGTTTTATCTTTTTATTTTTCAGCGTTCTAAATATTAATCCCAGCCTGTAGAACAGAAAACAGCAGAGTGCAGCTCAGACAGGCTGCTCGTGGTTTAAAAACTCACGCTTAGAGATTGTGATTTTTTTAATATACTTTGGTCTGGATATGAATGTGTTTCAACAATATTTACCCCTTATGACGTTAAAATAGGTCATTATAAGCCCATGTATTGCAGTGATTATTCTCTAAATCAGTAGAAAATGTGGTTCGTGGTAGTAACAAAAACAACAACTAACAGTTATTTATCGTGAAGCTGTTATAGTTTGAAAACTACCGTCATATACATTTTTGGTCATACAGCCCAGCACTACTTAACATTATAAACACAGTAGGGGTGTAAGGATACACTCTACCAATGATTCTATTCAAATCTCAATATATATATATATAGTATAAAAAGATAATAAAAATAATAATGAAAAATACCTAAAATAAAAGATTGGGATGTAAATGGTAAATGGACTTTGTTTTATATAGCGCTTTATCACCACACTGAAACAGTCTCAAAGCGCTTTACATATCAGCTCATTCACCCAATCACTCTCACATTCACACACCAGTGAGACAGGACTGCCATGCAAGGCGCTAGTCAACCACTGGGAGCAACTTAGGGTTCAGTGTCTTGCCCAAGGACACTTCGACACATAGTCAGGTACTGGGATCAAACCCCCAACCTCTCGATCAGAAGACGACCCACTATCACCTGAGCCACGGTCGCCCTATGTAATGGTGTACTTCTTTCATTTTGAATATATAGAGTTGATATTTTGGAGAAAAAATGTATGTATAATAATATTTTCTTCTTATAACCTTCTTACAAAGTCTTTGAACTCATGACCCAGAATACACTGCAAATTAATTAATTTATTAACATGCAACGTTAATTTAAAAAAATATATATATTTATATATGCAATAAAATTAGGAAACATTTTTTCAATCATAAATACAGTGGGAAAAAATAGAGGTGACTTTCTTTTTTTAAAGTGCAGCTTATGTTCCTGGCTTGGAATTTACATATTTTTCTTAAGAAATTGTGTGTGTGCATAATTTCTATCGTCATACCACGGGGTCGGGCCTAATTTCAGACGCTGCGCGGTAAATGAACGATCAGGTGATGTGTTTCGATGAGCGCGAGAAAGATTCTACCTACGTGTGCACTCATGTGAATACTGTCGTTATGAAACAGGTTCGGGCTTAAAGAAATATGGATTTTCTTTGGGTTGGACGGGTTCGGACCAGGTCGGGTCTTCCTTTTTTATTATTACTGATTAAAGCGTGACATCAATAACAAGCGGCTCTAAAACAATCACAGCACCCCCTATTGTTATTGCAGAGTATTGATGCACATACTGCACTGTATAACTTTTATTCCCCTCTTTTTTAATCGTTTTTTAGCTGGTTTAGGATCTATCCTTACATCCCTACTACACAGCCATTATTAATACAGCTGAGTGACATCTTGTAAATAAAGGTAAATCTCTGTGAATTTAACTTTGAAAGGTTTGCTGACTCGACTTCAGTGAAGTTTTCTCCTGTGGCTGTTCAACCAAACTTTTTCAAGCCCTGGCCTTCAGATTGATGAAGGAATGTTTAGACCTTTGAAACATTACTGCAGACAAAGCTGTTTAAACGCTAATTTCTGCAGAGTGCTACCTTGGCCTGGAAGGCTTTGAATCTTTCTGCTGTGTGTTACACCAACACGTCCACCCACCCAGGCCACAGGCTGTGTGTTTGTGTTAGATTTCACTTTGGTTTCTCACATTTCTCCATATGTCGGCACTAATTTAAATGAGCAGGCGATGTCCCATGTTGGCTAAAGTCCGTGGGGATGTTTTTTTCTTTCCCTGATTAGTTTTTTTGAGGAAGATTTCCTCAATTTCAGCTTTGCTTGAGGTGCAGGGGCTGTTTCTGCGTGATCCCGAATATAAATCAGAATGTGAGCCAATCCCAGACGCCTACTTTCCATGTTCCATTCTTCATGATCTGACTGCCTGGCTGGGACCTCTGGCGATGCTCACCAAGAGATTCAGCATGCAAGGAAACTTCAAAGGTGAAAGTGTGTGTCTGGGTGAGTGTGTGTCAGTAGAGAGGGAGCAGCACGGAGAGGTGAAGAAGTGAAAGTGGGGCTGCAGAGAAACTCTCAGGTGAGCTGAAGACTTTACAACTGGTTCCCAGCAGCTGCGTTGATGCTTTGTCTCAGCGTTTCCTTCTCATCATCCCATTTGATCCTTTTAGTAAAAAGAATCACCGGCTGTTTCCACTTCTAGTGTCTGTCAATGAGCCAAGCTCTTCCTCACATTAAGACATCTTCTTGCTTCCCTGTGTGTGTTAAACTCAGGCTCCTGCTGAGATGTAGCCCGTTTTTGAACTGCAGATAAAATAATGTTTTGTTTCTTTAGCTCGCTCGAGTCGAAACCCACACTGAGGTCCTAAAACAGGATTGTGTGCTCGCGTGCCACTAGCTTGTAACATTTTTTACATTTATAACTCTCTGAGGGCCAACTTTAGTGAAGTAAAGCTCAAGTTGTTGTTTTTTTGTCTTTGTTCCAGCCTTACTTTAAAACCAAAAGTTATTTGTTGAATTGGTGAAAGGTCATGATGAATAGTTAGAGTTTCTCCTGCTTGGTATAGACAAGAAATAACATTTTATTCAAAAGAAAACTGATTCCAAGATGTGCTTTTCAAATATAAATGAGATATTATGTGAAACCTGCAGTAATATTTGGACTGTTATGGACAATGCCACCCCCCACCCCACCCCACAGATTATGAAGCACACCGTTTATTTTGGACAGTGGTTATCATGGGTTACAAAGTGGACGATGCACACAGTAGAGCTTTAATCAGGCAGAAAAAAGACCTTACTCGGGCTGAACCCGTCCCACTGGAATGAAACCAGTGTCTCCTTTAGCTCGAACCCATTTTAACATTATTCACATCTGTGCATGCGCAGGTAGAATGATCCATTGCAAGTTATAAACATGACGAGCAGCTTCATGTGCCGCAACATGCCACGTCCGGTTGAAGCACACGGTTTATATTAAACGGTGATTACGGTTACCAAGTGGAAGATGCACACAGGCAGCATCGGGGCAGCTAAGTGTCGGCAAGGGTCCTCGGGGGATCAAAAATACAACGTCAGGGGCGCCTACGGTCAACAGTGCTGGGGAGAACCCTGAACTAGTAACTTTTACATTGAGTACTATTTAATTGAGCTACTTTTTACTTGTACTTGAGTATTTTACTTGTATTTTACTCCTCATACCTTTGTCCAAATGTTACTGAATGATTTACATGTTATCTACGTAATACAATTATGTATTCATTTATCCATAAATGATAAATAAATGCACAATATAAGCCTTTTCACACTCTGGAACTGTGCATGCCTGACCTGGGGGGGTGGTCATAGGTTGAAATGGATAGAAACATAAACAACCTAACAGCGTTTGTAATTTTATTCCAGAGATCTTTAGTGTTTTAATAGAGTTTTTATTATTAATATTAGACATATTCAGACTCAAGGGGGGACCAGGGACTTCCACTTTAGGCCGATCTGAGCACTTTTAAAACCTATGGGTGCAGTCCTCTTGCTTCCACACAGATTACATCTGTTGTACGAAAACACCCACTACCTGGGTCTCCAGCGGGTGGAATTCACACTCTACCCGAGAATGATGCACATATCCGAGCACTTTAGTAAAACCGATGAGAGAAGCAGTATCAAAGTGACAGACCTCCTCTGTTTCCACACTCCTTCTCCCAAGCTTTTAACTTGTGATTATGTATTTTTTTCTGTATTTACCTTTATTTTTGTTAGTTTCTTTTTTGTTTTGTTTAATTGTTCTAAGAACCGTGAAGTGTCTTTGTGTTTTTCAAAAGCGCTTATAAATAAAACGTATTTTTAATGGGACAAGCGAGATTTCCGAGTGTGAAAAGGACAGTATGAGTTCTGACTTTGAAAAGGTAAATTTACGAGGTACACCATTCACTAACCAGGTCCATGATTATTTCTTGTTAAGCTATTATTTTAATTATGTTTACAAATTTGAAGGAAGCGCACAGGATGGATGATAAATAGGCCGATAAGTGAAACCGCACTGATCAGCTGATTGATCACTGTTTAAAAAGCAGGACAAATCTGAATTTTGAGCTCGTGTACAGCATTAGAATTAGCAGCAAACTCTGCATTTCTGCCTTGGAGGCTGATACCACGTTTCCACAATTATTATTTCAAGGAGTCAATGCTCTAACAGTAAAAATAATCTACATCTCTGTCAGACTCGTTGTGAGCCAAGGCAAGTTTATCCCTCATTGAACTCACGCGCAAGATTTCCCAGTGTGAATTTTGAATTTTATACTAATAGTCTGAATATACTGTAGCTGCTGATCCAGAATGTGTTTGACAGCCCAGCTCTATCACTTTATTGATGCATACACTGCATAGGTAGAGTAGGAGTGTGGCGATATATCACAATATTTTTCGCACGATCGATTATCGATTTGCTTGCGCTATCGATTTTTTTATTTTATTATTTTCAAAACCTTTTCTTCTTTTTCACTAAAACGTGCAGGTAGGTCTTCATAGAAATTTTGTCACCGTTTGTTGAAGGAACCAATATGTTGTTTACTGGAATATTGCACTATAATGGTGTCACTGGTAAGAAAGACCCTATTTATTGTAATAGAAAGCGCTATTGGAGATACTTATTCATTTACATTGGTATGTTGACACTTATTTACAGAACTTAATCTTTTTTTTCTTGTTATGTCATAGATTATCGTCGATTCATTTCTGACCAATATTGATAATCGCAGTATTGTCATATCGTGAGATAATCATCATTGTGAGCTTTGTTTCGGGTATCGTGAGCTACCCAGAGGTTCCCACCCCTAAAGTATTAGTCCACAGCTCAGACTCCGCTGCCTCTGCCCTTCCTTTGAGCTCCTGTCGACTCCATCATCAGGTGTTTAGTGTGGAGGAAATCTGGCTTTTACCTACTGTGTATCGTCCAATTACAGGACAGAGACTCAGACACTACATGGATCCTATCAGTGCCACCCAGCATCAGGCCTCACTCCTGCACTGCTGTAATGATAACACTGAGCTGTACGTGTAGAGTTGATCATTATCCATAGTACGAGTGTGAAAGCAGAGCAGGTGGATGGTGTGAGGTTTTCCCTCCTAACGGTCGCAGACATAGTGCTTTGTGCTGTGTGTGTCTCTGAGGGAATAATACTTCCACGGAGGCTATTTAGAATAAATCCTCAATATTTCTTGAGTGCCTCTAGTGTCTCTATGGTAACCAAGCCTCGCATTGTGGGTTTATGTGTGTGCTTGGAGCAACAAAAAAAAACTCAGCGGTGTGTCTTTCTATGTTTTTTGTTTAGCTTTGGATTCGTTTTTTTCATTCTATGGAAATATTCACTTCCGGCGCATTTTGCAGGATTATTATAATCCACACAAAGACGCATAATTGATTCACACATTGAAAAACCTTGATTTATAGTTGTAGCGTCCTCATAATTTACCTGGTTAAATGGAGAAATAACTTTTTTTTTAGTTGATTTTTATTGCGTACATCAGTCCTCAAGGACAAGGTCTGATAATAACCAAACAAAACCGTTTACTCAAAATATTACGTTTTTACTGCTTCATCTGCAGCAGGCTTGAAATCTGTTTTTTGTTTAGTTTGGAGCTCCAGGGGGTACAATAAATCTCATTATTGTGCTTTCTAAAGCAGCGTGTGAGACTTTGTTTGTGTGTCGCGGCACACCTCATTTTCCCTTTAAGCCCCAATGCATGAACAGAGATCAGTGTAAACCACGTTGTCCTATAAAGGGTTTTAAGAAAATAGATTTTTCTGCCTCTGAGTGTTTCACACACGTATGCCACCCTTTCTTACATAAAAGGTTGTAGCACGACTAATCTCTTCCAACGGCAGCTAAAAGCAAAGCATTAAATACCAAACCAACAGTGTGTTAACATGAGCGACAGGCGGCAGAACTCACTCACACGTGCTGTCTCTTATAAGAGAAAAGGCTGAAAGTGAAGCAACTAAAGCAGTGGGATGGATGGATATGGTCTCTTTCTCTTGAGAACAACATGGCTCGCACTCTGTTTGGTTTACATTTTGCCGCTTTTTATGATTGATTGTGCAGTGCAGTACATTAATATATTTCAATTGTAGTTTTAACATGTTTGTATTGTGCAGCTGGCTGTTTTTAAAAATGAAAAAATGTTGCTTTGACCCAGAATTGTCTTTTTAGTAAAACTTGATTAAAATATAAGAATTGAGATATGATTTTTGGCTCAACAGCTTGTTCACACAGATGGAGAGAACAATTTAAATGCCTTTATCATGTCAGTATCATTGCTGTCTAAGGTGCAGGTCGGAGTATTGCACAGTTCATCTACTGGGATTTACTCTCCTCATTAATTTAAAGTAGAGATGGGCGATATTATCGGCCACTAGTTATAAAAAGTAATATCTGCCTACGTCAGTATCGGTGTTTCCACAGATAATAAAAAAAAAAAATCATATGTGCTGCTGTTTGAGACGACATAATAAAAACACAAATATGCCACTTCTTTCCCATTACTCATGATGAAGGAGTGTTGTTATTTTGCCATACATCCGGTGGGGGGTCGCATTCAAAGGTGGAAGTTGTCTTTGTTTATATCGGTATCGGGTAATATCGAAAATCTGAAATTTTGTGTTGGACATTTTCAGCAAAAAGCTAATATCAAACATAACTAACTTAAAGTCTTTACACTGGCTCCCAGTCAGCCTCAGAAGTTCTGCTGCTGGTGTATAAATCTGTGAATGGGTTTGGTCCAGAATACATCAGTGAGATGTTAGTCAGGTATGAACCCAGCAGGTCTCTCAGATCTATGGATACAGGTCAGATAGTGGAGCCCAGAGCTCACAGTAAACATGGTGATGCTGCTTTTAGTTGTTATGCTGCAAAGAAGTGGAACAAACTGCAGCAGAGCTGAAGTCAGCATCACATGTGAACATTTTTAAATCAAAGCTAAAGGCACTTTTTTTCTCTACTGCGTATGATTGAGAGAGAGATTTTTGGTCATGTTGTTGATTGATTTTATTTTTTAGCTGTTGAGTTGCCTTGTGTATGAAATGTGCTATGCAAATACATTTGTCTAGCCTTGCCTTAAGGTTTTTTTTTTATAATTGGAAAATCATCTCAATGAGAGTCGCAGATATCGGATTGTTCATGTGAGAACAAAAGCTTATATCCAACTAGTTGGAAGTCATTTAAAAAAGCGAGGTTTGCACTCGAGCTGAACAATTTTGGAAAATAATCTAATTTTTTCCTCAATATTGCGATTGCGATTTAATATGCGATTACTTTTTGTCTTGTCATGTATTTTTCAATGAACACAAACAATAAATCAATCTGTTTCATAATAAACAATTTAAGATTTATTTAAACTTTAAATAAATATAAAATATACATTTTAAAGCACAGATTACAACACTAAAGCCAAAATAAAAGAGAATTGCAGCCTTTGCAATTAAAAAATCACGTTTTATAATATCGCAAATGCAATTAATCATTCAGCCCTAGTTTGCAGTCTTTCTAGAGTCTAGAATCTAGACCCTGATGCAGCTACGATAAGACCATCCCTGTGTCACTAAAGCTGTGTTGTTCCAATGTATTCTACATGACCTTTTGATGCTATTATGTATTTATAAAACAGGAAGGTAGTGTTTCTAAAATTATCTTCATACCTAAAATGAACTGAATCCCAGTTCCATTTATGACCAAATCACTGAGCAGTGTGGAAAGAGCTCTATGTTTCCCTGAGTTATCTTTAGCTGCTTTATTAAGAGGAAAAGCTGGAAAGAGATTGTGCAGGAGATTCACTGGGTTTCAACGGATACAAGGAATTAGCGGAGAATTAAAGTGGGATGAAACTTCAAATGAGGCACGACACCCAAAGGAGAGCAGCAGCCTGGTATTTTCTAAAGCAGGGGTCACCAACCTTTCTGAAACTGTGAGCTACTTCATAGATACTGGATTATCCAACGGCCTACCAGTGTAAAAAGCATTTATTAAATACCAAATGTCCATAGTTTGACTTTAATTAGAGGGTAATATAATAAGGAAGGCCAGCAGTAACTTAAAAAGGTAGGAAATGTTTAAGTTTCAACATGAAACACTTTATTTCTCCTAATTTATGCAATTATTTCCTTTTCATTACATTTCATAGAAAATTATCATCTTCCTATTTCACTAACTACAAACAAACAACTTTTAACTAATTGTATAACATGTAACATTTGTAAAATGTAACAAGTTTGTCATATGTTATGAAAATCAACATTGCGTTTAAAAATATATATATATCTCATATATCATATTATACTGTATATAACCCATACACCAAATCTGCAACACTTAACATTTGTCACAATGTTTCAGTAGGGCTGCACAATTAATCAAATTTTAATCGTGATCGCGATTTTGGTTGCCACGATTAAATTAACCTGATCGTCGGCAATGTTTACATTTAAAATACGGTCTACGCACGCTGTAATAGTGTATTTATTCAGTTAGCCTTTGGTACGATTTAAATTCTTGGGTTCATTGTTTTAAATTATAATTCAATTTTAAAGTTTAATTTTGCATTGTAAACTGTACACATTGATTAAAAGTAGTGCATTAAAAACACAGTTTTTTTTGCCTCATATGAATTGTGATTATCTTTTTGGCCATAATCATGCAGCCCTTTGTTTCAGTGAAAATAGACATTTAAAGATGATAATTTCATACTAAATCTTTACCACGTGTAGCATTATTTAACTCTACTACGTAATAACTACATCTATCATCTGTGTTTATTTTTGTGAGTTTCAATCCTGGAAAGTTAATCAGATTTTTGATGGAACTCATTGGTGTCTAGAGCTCCTGAGGGCCCCTCACATGGTCCATATGGGCCCGCGGGCACCATGTTGGTGACCCCTGTTCTAAAGGCTGTCGGTTTCAGGCTCGTTGTTTGGCCAGTCATGACTTGCCTACTTTGTGTCGGTCACTGTGACCTATTTCAATGTATGTTGAAGGATTGTCTTGTTGTGACGCACTGCGCCGCAGTACAAAGGACGCAGCATGGAAATCACCAGAAGCCAATAAGGTGTGACATGAAAGAAGCAGCGGTTTAATTAAAAGTAATTAAAATGTGCTGGGCAAATTACAGGTACGCACACACAGGGGTAATAACATTATATTACATCTCAGAAACGTTGCTAACACTGCACGCTGTCAAAAGAAAGACTAAATAAATCATTACTTTTCAGTGAGTTTTTTTCCCCTGGGCTTTATTTCAGTAACGTCTACGGTAGATGTGCTCCTCCTGCTGTATTTAATCTCTACAAAAGAAATGCTGTTTTTCCTTTTAAACAAAGGTGTTTTCACAGAGGCTTTGATGCTGGAGATTGCTGTAATAACACCGCAGCTGCTATAAATATCTAAATCAACTTTTTCACCTTTCCAAAAATAGAGCAGACTGAGGAAAGCAGCATGTTATCCATCAGTGAGATCTTTGTTTCTGACAACTAAATTCATCAACTCTAACTATTGTTAGATTTCTCTTCCTCACCTCGGCCCACACATCCCTGTCTGAGAGGTGTGCGTGGTGGTGGTGGTGGTGTTTTAGCTAAAACTGATGATGTGAAAGAGTTGTGCCGAGACCTCGGTGGCTGAACTGTGAAAAGCCTCAAAGCGGCAATGTATCACTTTAGAGGAATATTTGCACACATTATCACATTCATCATCATCACCTGCTTTGCTTTTTAGCTATAAAAATAGCACGTTGCTAACCAGGGTTAACTTTTCTCTTCACACCTGCGTTCCCTTACACGTCAGTGATGCTCCACAGCTGCGTCAAAAAGAACAGCAACGGATGAAAACTAGCGATGCACAGAAATTCCGGCCACCGAACTTCTCTAAACACTTTTCTCACTGACAAAAAGCCGACCGAAACAGGATGTTGTAAAGATGCGAGTGGTCAGACCGTGTGCTTGTCTGAAACGGGCCAACGTGTCTGAGCGGCTGTATTTCAGTACATCTGAGCGCTAAAGCGTTTTCTGAGCAGAGTTTAAGACGTGTGAATGTGTTTTATATTTCTATGTCACATCAACACTGTAGTTACGCGTAGCCCTCGGTCAGCACTCGAGCTGAGTACAAAAATCGATTTAATCGATCTTTAATCTATTTCATTGAAATTTTTTCCGAAATCAATTCATAGGTGCTGAAATCGATATTTTTTTTTTTGCTTAAATCCGGGTAATCTTGCGTTTCAGTCTTGTGTTAGCGACTGACTACTGCGTAAAGCGAGAGTGCATTCAGTGGAAACATGGCGGATGCAGATGAAGCTCTGCTGGGTAAGACGCCCCAACTTAAGGCAGAAGTTTTCAACCATCTTATTAATCTCCAAGTAAAATTTGAAAGAACAGTCAATCAAATCAATCGAATTGTGATTAATCAATTCACAACCTTATTAATTGGAATCAAATCGATTCAGGAAATTGGCCATGATACCCAGCTCTAGTCAACATGGCAGCCTGACACATGACCGATCCTCTTTACAACATCTCAATAGCAGTTAGTGCACGTTATAAAGTAGGGATGTCACGATTAATCGTAAGGCAGTTAAAAATCGATTCATAGGTATCACGGTTCATATCAATACTCTGAAAATTGAATCGCAGTACCTTTTTTAAAAAGACGCTATATATTTATCCTTCTCTTGTCCGTAGGCGGCGGGCGGAATCTGCTACTACTTTGTTTCTGGCCGCCTTCTACTCTTAAACATATTCATAAATGATTCCTTACCCCTTTAGCACCGAAAGAATATCTGTAATATTACATGAATATCTGTAAAAGTCACATTTTTTTTAGCTCTGTCTGCTAGCATAGCATCTCTTCTTCACTGCAAGAAATCCGCATGCCAACCAACCACTGGGTTACCAGCGCCCTCTGCTGGTCCAAACAAATATTTGACGTAAATACAGTGCAATGACTTTTTTTTTTTTTTTTAAATCCAATTGTTAGGCACAAAATACATTTTCAGTTGCACTTTTAAAAAGAAAAAGAACTATTATGCAGTTTTGCATAGTTTACTATAAAACCAGAATTTAAATTAATAGGCTTCTTCTTCATTTGTATTATTCCTTTATTTCATTCAAGATTTATTTTTAGTTAAATTGCATTGTTTTGAATAGTTTATCAAGGAATTCTTTTGACAATTAAAAATAAAAGGAAAATAGTACAGTTTTTCCCCCAAAAAAATAAAGGAATATTTTTCAGTCATCATTTGTCTACAGTCTCATTTTGTAGAATGAATCGTGAGAGAATCGTATCGTGAACCCAGTATCGTGAATCGAATCATAACGGGAGTTGAGTGAATCGTTACACGTTATAAGTCTGATATATGTGTTTCTCGGACAGGATGAAACTGAAGTGAAATGTTGTTGCTCTGTCACATGTGCAATGACAAATAAAGCTGATTCTGATTCTGAGTGGGTAGAAGTTAAACATTGCATTTTATTTTATATTGTGCATATCTGGAATGTCAATGCTAGTGAGTACACATCCATAGCAATAAAGGCAATGGATTATTATGATAATGCTTCAGTTTTCATCCTTGGTTTTCTCATTTTTCCGTTTCAGCCAAGATTTTTCATTTCGGTGCATCCCTAATGGAAACAGAAATGTAATGTGATGAACAGCTGGAGCTGTTTGATAGATCAGGCATTACAGATAGAGCAGTGGTTGATTGCTATCCATCCATGGATCATTTGGTGTGGGGTCGCTATGAAAGGCTAAAACGCAACATGCTGGAATACTCCAACCTGCAAAACATGAACTTGTGCATCCAGTATGTGACAGACGGTTCCTAATACCTGTGTGTTTTCATACTGCTCTGTTTCTAGTATTTGACAGATGTGAAGCATCAGGCTGTGTAACACCTGTCAGACAAGGATGAGGGCATTCAGGGATTGTTGTTCCCTTTCATCCACACAGGCAGAGAGAGGGGGCTTTGATTGGTAGTTGGAGCTTTCACCACCATTATCTCTCATGTGTTCCTTGATGTCCCCATGCTGCTTCCAGAGATGGCCGAGGCTGGGCGGTAGTAACCGCTTTCATAAAGTGACATCCTCGATCACAGAGGGCGAGTCCTCGGCCACTCGCAGCAGACACAGGATGAATGGTGAAACACAGAGGAAAAGACTCATCAGTCAGGGAATGTCTTCCAGCTCCACCCAAGGTGACTCCTCAGTGCGTGGCTGCTGACAGGAGCCCCAGATTTATACGTCCTCTGAGGGAATAATGGGGTGTGGATGCTCCTGGAAGCTGCAGGTCCTGCAGGCTGTGATGGAGGCCTCCTCTGACATGTTTTCAGCCCCCCAGAGAGCCGCGCTGTCACCCCAGTGCTGCAGCATCTCCATCCCATTAAGGGCTAATCGCAGCATTATGAGGCCGTGAGTGCTGTCGTCACTGCGTCCGTGCTCCATAAAAGCTCCATCTGTGCAGATGTGCTGTCACTCAGCTGAAGCGCCTGTCTGTCTGTGTGTTTACTACCGGCTGTATTTCACCTCCAACCGTTTAAATTGCATCAGGATCATTTGCACATGTAACGAGTATGGCCTCAGCTTACCTGGTTGCTTGCTTAATGTCAGCCAATATATTGTAGCCTGTTAACCTACAGCTTTTCAGTTATTGTTATGTTATTTATTTTGACAGGTTTTATCATGTAGCCTATGTGAGTGTAGGTAGTTAAATATGTGATTCATGAAGCTTCTTCGGCTGAAAGTAATTGGCTATGTTCAAAATTACATACTAACGTACTACTCATAGTGTGTCGTCAAAATGAGTATGTGGTGCGTTGACAGTAGATGGCATAGAAAGAAATACTGGGATGTATACTATATAAGTATGCACGGTGGGCACACTACTCATACTCAACTGCCCCATGATGCATTGCGAGCAGAATGTAAAATTGACCTGGGACTGTCTTCAAGCTAAAAATCAAACATCTCCTTTACAAAACAAAAGCATCTCTTCTTGTCTTAAATTCGTTTTTTAACTATTTTGTAAATAGGGCTCTTGTTTTGAAGTTAAGCGGAAGTTTAATGTTGGCATTTCTGCAAGTTTTATGGATCAAATGAGCACATGTTGATATTGTCCTTGGTCACAAAATGTTTTCTAAACTTCCAAAGGTGGACAATCAACTGAGATATTTAGCCTCAGTATGCTTCAGGTTTTTGTCGTCGTAGGTTCAAAATCTTGGAAACGTTCCGTGGGAATGCTCACCATCCTAGTCATACTTACAGTATTGAGTTTGTTGTGTATAGGGTGGAGTGTGCCATTTCATTTGCAGCAAGAGCTGTGTGAAATGTTTTGTATCACTATAGCAGGGGTGGCCAATCCTGGTCCTCAAGGGCCACTATCCAGCATGTTTTAGACGTTTCCCTCTTCCAACACACCTGATTGAAATGACCAGGATTGTTATCAGGCTTCTGTAGAGCTTGATGATGAGTTAATCATTTGAATCAGGTGGATAGTGGCTCTTGAGGACCAGGATTGGCCACCCCTGCACCCCTATAGGAAGATGTTCGATCATTTCTAACACTAAAAGAATCTGAAGAAAACTCTCTGATCCAAACGCTTAATCATCAAAAGCTGTACAGATGAACCAAAAACACTGCTAAACCAACAAATAAGAATAGTTATGTTTGTGACTGCTGTAAAGCACTTTGTATGAAAAGTGCAATCTAAATATGTTCTTTATTGATTGCTTTTGCCGTTTCTAGCTTTCAATTTTAATATAAAAAGATTTAATCCCTGGCTTCAGTCAGGAGTTTGAGTGGCTGAAAAATGAAGGTCATAAATAAAGACAGCTCACATCTCTTCTCTCCAAAAATCAGCAGAGGTTGACTTTTTGGTCCCTTTGTCCTGCAGTGCTGCTCTGCGTGTTGTCTTAAAATGAACCAGCACATTCTTTGGGTCAAACTGCTCGACCTTGACTGTATCACATATTCCTCTCTAGTGTACCTGTTGACCTGTCCCTGTCATTCCTCTTGGCCTGATTTCCCGCTGACACATCAGCGTGGTCGGGCCCTGGGGACAACACAGTGCTGCTAATGCTACTTAAGGTCAGGTCATCGCCTGCACTCATGTGCACTCTGACTCAGACGTAGATTTTTCTATTGATTTCACACAAACGAGAGTGGTGGGTGGAAACGAGGAAATGAAAGGAAAATGGCTCAAAGGGAGAAAATGTGCATGTGGTCGATTTGTTGAAGTGCACTTGGAGACAAAAGTGAAGTTGACTTCACTTCAGCATAACGTGGATGGCTGTTCATCATAGGAATGGGATCCACACAAGGTTCCTGCTCTTAACAGAAGGTTTTCCTTGCCGCCATGATGAATTCATGTTGGGTGTGGGATACATATGTCTGTGTATATACGTATATATGCATATGTGTGTATCCATAAAATGAAGAGTCCGTCCCAAAGACTGCTCTACTGTAAAGTGTCTTGAGATACCATTGGTTATGATTTGGCGCTATACAAATAAAAGATTGATGATGATGACTTCATAAAATTGTGATTTAGTCAAAAGATGCCATAAGAAAAAGTTAAGATTTCAGACCCTTTGATATTCAGGTTAACCAGCATGTTTTACTTTTATTCAAACCTAATTTTAAGCAAGTATTAAACTGACAATTTCCTTTGCTGGTTTATGGTGCGTGGTGGGGTACACACCCTGGGCAGTTTCCTTTGTTTTGTTTTAGTTTTGGCTTGTATTTGTACCACCAATGTATGAAATCACCATTCCTACTTTGGTTTTAAGATAAGTTGAGTTGATGAATAATTCAGATCTGAAAGTGTAAAGAAGCGAGCCTGTTACTTGTAGCCTGAGTCCCTTAAACATAATTAAAAGGAGATTCTTAACCTTTGTTAAGGTAAGCTAAGATGCGTAAGAATTAGAACTATGCAAGATACTGTTTTGTTGTTTGTTTCTTGATGTTATTTTATTTTAAAATGTCTTTAAGTTGTCATTTACATGATCAGAATAAATAAATAAATAAAAATCTCAATGACAGTATCCTGGTAAGAAAAAAACAAAAACGTACTTTTTTAAACTTTTTCTCAGCCATCTGACAGATAAATCACTGGGTATGTGTGTTTGTCTTGGTTAAAAAACAAATTGAACACGACATTCCCAACATTTGTTCACACTTCTCTAAATGTTCAGCAGTTCGTCAGTCGTGGCCATCTAAAGAGGTGCGCTTCATTTGAGTCCAGAGTAACCAGCTGGGTTTTTTTTACCATGTTTTTGACCTATTAGATCTCTGAAATCAATTTTACTGCTTTGCTTAACTCAATCTTTAAAAAAAACAAAAAAAACACAATTTTTGGCAATTTTCCAATGCAAAATACCACACAGGCTCATTTATTAACAAACAGCTGCACAATGTGTGCTACTTTTGGCTTTTTCTCATTTAAGGGACAGCACGTGTGAGTGAGTTCTGTAGTATGACTTGTTTAGGGGAAGTCTGGGTTAGGACGCACTCAGTGATACATCTAAATGTGCTTTCTGAGAAGTAGTGAAAGCAACGACTCCTAAAACAAGTATTTTAGTACAAAATAATAAATAATGTATATATCTGAAATCATGTTTACAGCTTTGTTGAACTCAATCTTTAAAAAAAAAAAAAAAGCACAATCTTTGGCAAAATGATACAAAGTAACTATATACTGTAATTATGAAGCAGAAAAATTCTGATATGAATTGTGGTCGGTATCGCTCAGCCTTATTTATGTGCCACGTTTGGCCCACGGTCCTTCTGACAACAGTGATGGATGGTGATGGTGGTGGGGCTGATGTCAGGTAGAGATGGATGGTGGGAGAATGGGACTGGATCATCAGTAATGATGTCTAGTGCATACATAATTCCCTGCAGCCCTACAGGTGTAGGACCCCCACAGCCACAGTGACCTCATCTGTCCTCATTACATTTATATGGTTACACACACACACACACACACACACGTTTCACACTCATAGGAAAAGCTAACTAGGTTACAGTATCTCTAAGATTTGGACCCCAGGGAGAAGACAAAGTTGAATTCTTGAGTTGTATATCTTCTTCCTTCTTGATTTCTTCTCATATGTCTTACTCACATGTTTCACTCTGCTCTGTCCTGGAAAGCAATGAAATCTAACCCTAGTTTCTGCAGGTTCATCTATCAGGGGCATCAGACTCAGGCTCCCATGTTTTTATGAGCTCCTCTGGCTGTAGCACGAACAGACAGCAGAATCAAATGTGGGCCTTAAGGTCCCGTACTACACAGCTGGATAAGTATATCCAGGATATGTCTCTGTTAGTGGGCTTCACCTAACCAAATTATCTCTGTCAGAGAGCAGCTGTACTACGAAGCAGGATATAAACACGTTCACTTAACCCTCCTATTATCTTTGGAGTCACTTTGACCCCATTCAATGTTTATCATTCAAAAAAATATAGTTAACTTTTTTTTTGCTTCATATTTCATGACTTTTCCTAATTTGATGGGTATAATTTATTAAACATGAAATTATCATAATTTGATTTTAATGTGCTGGACACATATTGCACTCATTGGTGTTCCTCTGGGGTCAGTTTGACCCCAAGCTGTTTTAGCTGTGTAAAACTGTCTTTCTGTGTGTGACGCATGTGTGACCTTACATCCCCACACCTGCAGGTGCAGAGTGGATACTTTTGCATCATGCAATAAAAGCAGGAAGGAATGAATGTAGGAAAGAACACGCACACTGATAAATTTGATATATTAAGGCACCAACCGCGTTTGTGGCTCTGTTGCTGCGTTCATACAGCTCAGCCTACATCATATGGTGGACAATATTTTTATTTTATACAGCCTGGATTATCTTATAGGACTGAGGCTCTCAGTGTTGCCACAAAATACATGAATGAATGAATTGATTAATTAATTTATCGATGTGAAAGCACCTGACCACCTAGGCTTTATCAGCTGACTGTAGGTCAGTCCGTCAGATAAAAATCTATATCTTTCCTATAGGATTTGCCTAAATATTCTCTCTCCCGTCAGATCAGATCTATGCAGCGATGTGTCCACACAATGATCTGCCTTTTCTTGGGCAGGTTGTTTTCCAAGAGAACTGATTGATCAGGGTGCGGGACTTTCATACTCGCTCAGATTCTAACCAGAACAAAACCTACTCCCAGCCAGGTTTGTCGTTCAGCCTAAGTTACCATGATGATTTATTCCCGAAAGAAATTAACCAGCGTCATAGTACAGGATACATATAATACTGTAAGTTGGCGTGATAAGAGGAAATCCAGCTTCATAGTACAGACCCTAAGAGTGGTCTGGCTCTCAGCAGGTGGATGAAGAGTTGGAGAGCTTTGACCTTTCAGCTGGAGAAAGGTTCATCTGGATGAATTGTAGGGATTATGGTAGAGGATAAACTCTGCTGTCAGTGCTCATGGAGTTAATGGGAAAATAACTGTAATGGAAAGACAACGATTGTAAACAAACACAGGCACAAATGAATCCTGCATCTCTGTGGTGCTGGATCCAAGGCACGCTTTGCCTCTTACAGCGGTAATGGGATTTTCTTATTGTCCTCTTATATAGAATGTTGTGGTGCTCTCCCTGAGGCGAGCGGATGGGTGGATACGAGAGTATGAGCAGTTGGAATTCCATGTAATCCTATTTAGGATGGTCAGGATCTTTCCAAGGAAATCCTCCCTGGCAGCTACAGGGAGATGACTGTCTGAGACACTAAACAAGGAAGAAAATACGGTCAATTCATTTAGAAAGCGAAAGGAACAACTTGTGTGTTCATAGTTTTATGACCTAATGAGATGTCGAGTCCAGAGTCTGTGTGAGTCCTTCATGAGTTTATCTGTAGTCGAGGCCTTCATCACCTCCAAACTAGTGCCTGTTTTTCTTCTTTTTTGTTCCATGACAAAGAACGTAGCAGCTGTGTACGGAAAAGACTGAGAGGACTGGGAAGGGTTAGAGAAGGAAAATGACTGTGTCGATATCCAGAGAGAGCTTTGATTGTGTCCTCAGGAGATTCATCCTTAAACCCATCAAACAGACCACGCTGTAGGAAGGCATGGCGGTGGTTTCTGCACACAGCCCCAAACTTAGTCTCTTAGCTGGTTTCTAAGAAGCTTTTCATTTCAGATGATCCTTCTTTTGGACAAACAGCACTTATTCTTAATGAGGCAGCTCACTTGACTCCGGTTTGAGGGTTTTTATCACATGCAGATACCAAAATATACCAGCACGCTGTTGTCGCACACTGATCACAGTCATTTGGTGCTTTGAGTTAAGGAGGCAGGTTTTCTCGACCCTTCTGTGTTTGCTGGCTCTGCGTCAAGGCCTCCTCTTGAACATTTGTTTTCTTATTGCAGCCACAGATCAAAAAGGAGGAACACTAGTCTTTACTGTTTGACATGCCACGTGCTGCGGTTTCTACTGCGTTTTCGTCTTAAAAGCAGGAATAATTTTAGCCGATGCCACAACTGAGAAGAGTTGATAAGAACTGTGTTGATACCACGGGATGGAAATGAGCCAAAAGTAAATCCAAATACTTTTGTGTTTCTCCGTGGAAGCTGCAGCAGTCTGTGTGTGTGTGTGTGAGAGTGTGTGTGTGTGTGTGTGTGTGGAGCTGTCACTGTGCAGACAGTGGTGCACAGACAGATGGGGAGGGAAGGAGGGAGTGTCGACAGCCTCGGCCTGCAGGTTCCCATTAGAGGCTCAGGTGCTTCATACAGGGGAGAGATATTGTTGTCACACTGAGAGAAAGAGACACACAACCTATATAGCTGAAAAAGTATCAGGAACCAGCAGAGACACACACACACACACACACACATACATTTTTGCTGGTTTCCAGTAAGACTGGGCGATATTAACCAAAACTCATATCTTAATATTTTTTTCTCAAAATGGCGAAATGCGATATAATTCTCTATTTTTATTTCAAATTAAGTCTGACCAGAAAAAACTATTCTGGGTTAAATTTGCTGATGCAGGCTCATTTATTAACAAACAGCTGCACAATATGTGCCACTTTTGGCTTTTTCTCCTATAAGGGACAGCACGTGTGAGTGAGTTTTGTAGTATGGCTTGTTTAGGAGAAAGTCTGGGTTAGGGCGCACTCAGTGATACATCTAAATGTGCTTTCTGAGAAGTATTGAAAGCAACGACTCCTAAAACAAGTATTTTAATACAAAATGAGCTCTTGAAATATATATATATTGATATACAGTAGGTGATATTGTAATTTTCCATATCGCAACAATAGAAAACTTGTTATATCTTGAATTTTGATATATTGTTCAGCCCTAGTTTCTGGTTGGCAGTGATTTATGGGACCTTTTTTAGACACAAAGTAAGAATGCAAATTCATGACAAACTCCATTATGGTTTTTGTCCTGTCAAGAATATCAAACTCATATTTCCTATAAAGACGGATTAAAAATTATAGGAAAAAAATAGAAAAGTGTACGTACATTGGTCATTCCATGTCATTCCAACAAATGACCCATGCATTTTGGTCTAAAAAACTTTTTTTACCAATTGTTTCTGTAATTATTCAATAGGCACAATACATTTTTTTTTTTTACAATTTTGAGGGGCTAGCATGTCCACCAGATAAGATGTATCGCAGATCTTTTTGTATATTCTCTTAGTAGGTGGAGTTGTATTACTATAGCAAATTTCAGTTTCTTATGTGATGAAAAAGACATGGAAAAATCGCATGAAAATCGACACATCCCCCAGTTAAAAATGTTTAGTGTGCCTATTGAATAATTACCGATCAATTGGTGAAAAATTCATAATTTTGACAACCTTTTACATGGGATGTCCTGAAAATTTGTTGAAATAACATAGAATGACCATAGAAATCCTGTAAAAAAAAGTGCTGGAGCCTCTTCTTCTTTGGGCGGTGGTGGGTCAGGGTTAAGGAAGCAATGTAATCGGAAGGTCACCGGTTCAAATCCAACTTGGGCCATCACTGTGTTGAGCAAGTCCCCTTAACTGCTCGTGCTGTGTATTGCTTTGGATAAAAGCGTCTGCAAAATGAAATTGTAATTGAAATTGTATTGACACATGGTCTAAAGCAAGTCAGACGTGAGAACAACCTTAAACACATAGTTATCTTCCTTCTACACAACTCGATGGAGAATGTCTTGATCTTATTTTCAAATTTTGGAAAATTCCAACAACTATTACATAGATTTTTTTATTCAGCTATAATGATAAAGCCTGGGTGCATATTTGTGCCTTTCCCCCACACTAAATTCACATTTTCTTCTAGAAATCTTTGTCAAACATAAAAAGAAAATATTGTGAAGCGACCCACCCTCTCAGTATATTTCCACGTGTATGAACAGTAAAACACTGCGATCCCAAAGCTGATTCCTCACTGTGCTGCCTCACCTTGAATGGTGCTAAGGAGGGTGACGAGGGTTAGAAACCTTCCTCCTCTTCTTCTCTGTGGTTTCCACGACTACACTAACAAACTCCCCCATCCTTCCTTCCTCTGTTCCCTCGCAATCTCTCTCTGATTCTCTGTCAGATTTATTCGAGCATGCCGCTAGTAAAACATCACCGGCGCTTCTTAATTGGCTCGGCCCTGCAGAAGATCAGCTCGTCTGTCATCAGAGGCCGAAGGAGCTTCAGGAGTGTGTGTGTGTGTGTGTCACAAAGAGGTAATGGGCTGCTTCAAGAGCCCACCTCTAGAAGTCCTTCCCACGTTTGTGTAATTCTCACAATTTTCCCAATGGCTCCAGGTCTGTCATCTTCTTTGACCTCCTCACATCCTCAGACTGTGTAGTCGTCTGTAAGTGTGTATGTGTGTGTGTGTGTGTGTGCTGCACACTTCTCCTCTTTATGTCTGCTCTGCCGCTGATGTCTTGGGAGTGGGTGTGGGTTCAGAGACCCACCTCTACATTATTTATCCCTTTTTACTACAAATGTGTTCCCTATGCAACGACACAGCATTCCTTTACAACAGCATGGAATATTTTTTATTAAAGGTCAGAATGTGTGTTTTTTTCTTTAATATTTCACATGAAGAATTAAAAATGAATAAATAAAAATAATCTGTAGCCTAAATAAAGATGCCTGTTTACAAAAACAAGTCACCATAAAGATTTCAGTCTTCAGTAGATCCAGTTTTTAGTTTATTTGCTGACACCTAGTGGTTGTGTTTGAAGAGTACACATTTGTTGATTGTTGGCATCCTCCTCATTGTGTTTTCCTCCTAATAATATATATATATATATATATATACCAAGGCCTGAACATAGAGACATGCAGTTTGGTGAATTTGGTTCAAAGAACAAAGCCATTGAAAGAAAGCGACAAATACCCCAAAACCAAAGCTGAAACCCTTTATATACAATATAACCTGATCATATGGCCTATTGCACATTATGTAATATACAACCATTACTTATACAAAAAACCTTAGACCCTTAATAATGTTCATATGCATACTACACACATTGTATTGAGTATTTAACAAAACTGAATACAGTGAGCAGCCAAGAATTATAATACTATAGAACTATAATATCTTTCTGCATTTCTTTGTGGATTTCCTCCTTTCCCTACTTCATCTTTTCCTGTCATTATATTAATAAACGTGTGGCACTAAACCCTGTAGATTAGTTGGTAGAAAGCACAAAGTCAGTAAACATATTTTTATTGTAGATAACTCAATCACCTCCCGTGTGTGTGTGTGTGTTAGTGGTTAATCAGCCCAGTTTCCCCCATTCAATTACAAAGAATTTTGATTATTGATGATTATTGGTTAGATTTTTAATTATTACTGATCATTGATTTTCCATTTCACGACTGTAAGCTGCTCAATTAGTTAACATGTCTTTTAATATTGTGTAGTGTAATTAACATATCCAAATTAGAAGTCATCTGGTCTTTATCACAGTTTGATTGGAAAATTGTATTAATCAATTCATAATTGTCAATAATTAAATCACGAATTGATTATGATTTTTTTTTTACCCCTGCTCTTGAGCTCCTCATGTGTCTGTGAACACACACTGTCTCATTGGCTGATCGTCCTTTTGTTTGCAAAAACAATGAGTGTCTTAAAGCGAGCTGTAATAATGACATTAGGAACCCGATGCTGGGTGGGCTGGGGTGGGCTGGGTGGGCTGGGTGGGCTGGGGTGCTGTATGTGTGTGTGGATGGCAGGGGATCATGTTTAATGTCTTCATGAAGGATGAATTATTTTAAATAAGTGCATTTCAATTTTTATTTTGGCAGTCTTCACAAAAAAAAAACGTATATAACGTAACACAAATTATGTATAACTTATATGACTGTTTTCACAATATACATTCAATATATATTATGCACGTTTTATATATACAGCTTATACATTCACATCAAACATATATACATACATATACATGAATGTATATGACATGTACATAATATTATACTATTTCATCTTTACAACGAAAATTTCATCAATTACATTTAGAGTGGAAATGTATAAATTAATAAAAACTTTTATTATGTATTAATATATTTTATACCATTATATACATATTATATATTATTGCTGTCCTAGGTAAAATTGTTGTTTTTCTTTCTTGTACTTATACTAAATCCCGTCTCTGCAGTGGGAAAATGCCAAGAAATGGAAAAAAAAATGCAGAAAATGGAATCTCTTGAGTAAATATAAAATAATGACACTTTTATAACACTTTACTAGAGTTATGGTTAGCGAAAGTCATTTTGATGTGGGATTTTGTTCTACAGGGTTCCCGCGGATCCTTAAAAACTCTTAAAAGGCATTAAATTAATGAATCTAAAAATAAGGCCTTAATAGTCATTGAAATGTCTTAAATCAGTGATTCTCAACTGGTGGGTCGGGACCCAAAAGTGGGTCGCGGACCTGTACTGGGTGGGTCGCGGACAGCTGGTCAAAAATAAATTAATACTTAATATCTCTCATGTTGGACTTGTCTTTTATTTTGAAATAAACTTTTCTTTTGACAGGCATGCTGTGAAATGTATGTTACACAGGAAAATATATAGATTTATGTTTTAAAAAACATTATATACATGTGTTTTCAGCAGCTATTTTAGAAAGAATTAATTTGCTTGGTTGAATTCTAAAAAAAAAAACTGGATCACGATTTAATGACCGTGGTAAAATGTGGGTCCCAAGGTGAGACCAGTTGAGAACCACTGTCTTAAATCAATGTTTCAAGTCTTAAATTTTAACACATTATCATTTTATGATTGTAACTAATTTCACATTTAAAAAGTAAATGGTAAATTTTATTTGTTTATTTATTTTAATGTATAAACAACGTGGGAAAATGTAAATTTGCCTGTTCAACAAATATTTTTCTTAATGGTTTTTTAATTTTGTCATTTTTTGTTTTATGGATTTCTGGCTTTTTTGTAGTCATCTAGTGTTTTTGGAGTGATTTTAATATTTACTTTGGGGGACGCCATACACTAGAAATAAATTGACCTTAATTTCCCCAATCATGTTTACTGTGAAGTTGGTCTTAAATTTAATTTCAAATCCAATAGAAAGTCTTAAAAAGTTTTGGATGTATTTTGACTAAAGCTGTAGGAATCCTGTCCTGGTTTTGTACTGAATTCGTGGGTGACTTTTTCTCATTTTCTTTACCTTTGACTTGTTTTAGGCAGTTTGTTCTTGCTGGAAGATGCTTTCCACTCATTGCAATCAGACCCTGAACCTTGTATTCTTTATTTTGGAGTTTTCTGAGGGTTATTTCCATCTGAAACATGGCCTTCATACAGCGTCAGTGCCTCAGACGTGTCTTTATGTCTTTATTTTGTGTTCACAGTCGTTCTCCTTTCCTCTTTTCTTACGTCTCATGTTGTTTCAGGCACTGCTGCTTGTTTGAACGACTCTGAGTGGAAGCTGAAGTTGACATGACTTGATTTTTCAACACACGTGTGTTGCAGACCTCAGATCTGACTCACCGCTGGACCACGTTTGTTTTGGACCGTAGCTCACTAATCCTCAGACAGGCCAACAAAATGTGTCAAAAAAAAAGACAAATGCAGTGGGAACGCAGCTTTGTGATAAAGAAACAAGGTTTTTGTGATGTTTTGGGTTATAATCAGGATGTCATCATTAGATTAGCTGAATATCACAGATTCTGAACCTGGCTGTGGGGTAAATATATTCCACATCAATTAATTAATGCTGGAAAATCCAGAGTTACTTGTTTTTTTGGCACGACAGTGCGTAAGACAAATATGCTCAGTCACACTGTATCAGCAGAACAAATACATATAAAAAAAGAAAGAGTTTGATGAGAAAATAAAGTGAAAGAGTTGAAAATAGTGACTCCGGGCAGGTAAACTGGAAGGAGTGGTTAGTTTAAAGCAGTGGTTAACAAATGGGGGTACGCAATGGCTCTACGGGGGCTAATTTTAAGAGAGAGAGGAAAATTAACAAATAAAAGCATAAAAAATATGTGGTTTTATAATGTTTGATTTTAGTTAAAAATGATAATCATACTAAATATCACCAGCAACTCACAAAACGACAACCAAAAACACACAAAATAAGAGAATAATATACTGAATAATAAAAAACAAACAACAACAAAGTACGCAAAAATGACTGTATTTTTTCATTCTTTTTCTGTATTTATGACTTTGTCTGATGTTATTTAATTATTTTTAGAACATTTTAGTTTTGTTTTACACGCTTGTAAAAAACCATCCTGAATTTTTTTCAAACTTTCAGTAAAAACTGTTTTTAGTTTTTATTTTCCAAAAGGAAACATGTAGTTTTTAATGTGTCCACTGGAGGCCGCTACACGCCTCAGTGTTTTTTTTTTAGCATCTTTAGAATTTCTATCATAGCAAATTAATTAAATTCGCCTGAAATGTCTAGTAAATGTTAAAAGAAAGAAAAGAAAAAGAAAACATAGGTAAAAGCAGATTAAAATTCTATTTTAATTTTTTTTTTATTATTATTTATTTTTAAATACACATCACACACAATAAATATCAAATAACTGTATCATACACTTTCTAAAAAATAATGTAGTTTAAATAAAATGCAGTGTAAAAATAACTGAGATGGCATACTTGCCACTTTGTGCACTAATCCTGGCTAACACACTTTAATAAACATCATCAAAAACTAATTCTAGAAAGAAAAAAAGTGTCTCTGGGGGTTGTCGGACATTTGTGATGTCAATTAATTCATCACTTAAAAGGTTGGGAACCTCTGTTCTAGACATACATACATTTATTCAATTCAATTCAACTTTATTTGTGTAGCGCAAATTACAACAAAGTCATCTCAATGCTCTTATTACAACATTTATGCCACACCTTATAGTTTTTTTTTTTTTACAAACCCAATAAATGATGTTAAATAAATGTTTTCAAAGTGCACGTGAGGTCATGACACAGTCTAGTTGTAGATTAGTCAGTCTAGGTGTCATGGATAATCCTGAGAGCATGTGGACGTCCAAGTAAAGACATTGATAAAGAGAATTACCTCCTGTGTGTGTGTGTGTGTGTGTGTGTGTGTGTGTGTGTGTGTGTGTGTGTGTGTGTGTGTGTGTGTGTGTGTGTGTGTGTGTGTGTGTGTGTGTGTGTGTGTGTGTGCGTGTGCGTGTGCGTGTGTGTGTGTCGGACCAGTCTGGCAGCTTAGTTCATTCATCTTTGCTCATTTGCACAGGTTTTGTCTCATTATGGATTAAAAATGTACATTTCCTGGTGAAAATGGCTGTGTGTGTGTAAATACCTTTTTATAATAACCAGTAAGTGGCTATTTACAGTTAGTATCTAAACCCTGTGCTTTGTCGATCGTAACTCTTTCATCAGTTGAACTAAATTAGCAGAACAACAAAGCAGATGCCACACATGGAGCCTGAGTGATCTCACACACACACACACACACAGTGAACCAATGGTGACATGAGCTCACGCGTTGTTTACACTCATTGGGGGTTAACCTGCTGACCTGTTTGTGGCATTCAATGAATGCGCTGTTTGAGTGGGAGTGATAACAAGCATTGAGGAAAGAAATGCTTCCAGGTTTACAATTATGTTTAATGACCTGCATGAACATATTTATGTGGCATATAATGCAAAGGAATAAAGTTTGGCAGGTTGCTATATACAGTAGATCTGATTCCTAGTCTGACTATAAGTGAGGCCTTTGATTTTTACGCGATTTCAGAAAACGGACAAACAAAAAATGTAATTACATTTTCTAGAACTGGCCTTACATATACACAATAGTTTTTCATTGGAAAACATGTGACTGAATTATCAGTTCAGTATCATAATGAATGAACTCTTGCAGGGTTTTTCACAAATGCACATGCTTTGTTTTGCAAATATATATTTTATGCAAACTTGTAATATGAGTTCTGAAATGCACACGCTCTACTTCACAAATATTATTTTGAGGAACACTTGTAATATACATCCACAGATAATGCAAATCGCTGAATGTGCATTTACAAACTGCTTCTGTGCTGTGAAACCTCTGTGTATTTGTGAGAAAAATGTGTGTGGTGAATTTTGAGACTGCCCTGACGTCACGGGTCAACGAATGTCACCATTGGCTGATAAAAGTGATTGACAGATTCATCAGCCAATCAGGTGTGTTTGCTTTCAGCCAATCATATTGCTTCTTACATTTTCTCCACACTTTTAAACCAATTGCAGAGCTACTGATATGTGCGCATACGCAGTGTTCAAACAAGAGTGTGATTTTGAGCCCTTATTCTGTGATTCTGATCCCCTATGCTGTGATTCTGATCACCTATGCTGTGATTCTGATCCCCTACTCTGCGATTCTGATCACCTATGCTGTGATTTTGATCCCCTACATTGTGATTTTGATCCCCTACGCTGTGATTTCATCCCCTACGCTGTGATTTCGATCCCCTACGTAAGGGGTGTCAAACTCCAGTCCTTGAGGGCCGGATTCCTGAGACTTTTTGATGTGTCCCTACTCAAACACTCCTGGTGGAGACCAATGTGTTGTGATCAAGCTCTGCAGAAGCATGATGATGAGCCATTCATTTGATTCAGGTGTGTTGGAGCAGGGACACATCTAAAAGTCTGAGGAATCCGGCCCTCGAGGACTGGAGTTCGACACCCGTGCGCCTACGTTATGGTGTCACCCTCTACAGTGTGTTTCAACGAGCGTGAGGGGCTTTTCTTTTTTTTTTTTTTTAATGGATACCGTTGTAATAATTGTTGCACACTTGGACACTAGATTTTCATGCATGCATGGATTGATGTAAATCTTTTTTTTTAATCTGCGTAACCGAGAAACATATACATACATCCATAAAAGTCCCGATATTACTGCAGGTCCCACATAATACCTCATTTCAATTTGAAAAGCACATCTTCAAATCAGTCTTTTGAATAAAATGTTATTTCTTGTCTATAAAGTGAGTATTTATTAGTGAAGGACCTACACCAAGCATGAGTAACTCTCTAACTACATTCATCATCATGACCCTTCACCAATTCAACAAATAAGGTAACTTCTGGCTTTAAAGTAAGGCAGTAATAAAGAAAAAACTTTAGCTTTACTAAATTTTAAAATTTTCTGGCGATCCCACTACACTGAGAAAAATTATTTTCTTTACGTTCCAGTATAAACTCCACACCATAAACTCAGTCTGTTAGTTTATTATTAAAGTTCTAACCTTCACAGCAGAAGGTTGTGCGCTCATGCCTGGGGGTGTGTGTTCTTGCTGAGTGTATTATTGGATTTAAAATGAGATGTACTGGTAGAAATAGGTGAGCAGCAGGTTGGTGACGAGCAGCAACCTGTCAGAGGCCAATTCTCCTAAAGATGAACCTTGGAAACATCGAGACGTGAACCAAATCTAACGAGTGTCATTTCCTTGTGCGTAGTTACAGATTGGTCTGACTTTAACATCTTATAGTGTGTGATGGTCTCGTTATTTGTCGTGTTGTCTGACGGTCAACGCGTTTCCAGATGTGGTAAGTTACAGAGTCTGATTACAGTGTTGAGATTCATGCTAAAGTACATTTAGTGCACGACTCCTGGAGAGCACAGTGTGTGGTGATTTAGTGAACCATGACGGAAAGCCTTTTTTACCCATAAACTTCACACTTTACTTCTCACAGGAGTTAAAGGAGAGAAGAGGTTGGAGTGTTGAAACAAACACTGTGGGATTGTTGCAATCCAGCAGTTTGAGTTGCAATGAATTAAAGTCTAAAATGTTTTTTTTTTTCAGCTCATATTAGTTTTTGTTGTAAATAAGAGAGCAATGAAAGCAATGGTTTGATAGCAGACATATCCGATATTTATTATTATTATAGACATATCCGTTACCACATATTTCATTGACTATCCACTGTAGAGCGTAATGGTGGAATGAGTGAGTGATAACACATTTTGAAGAATCCAATTGTAAATAAGTGGAATGAAATGGTATTTATGGATTTATTTATTTCTATAGTTTTTATCATGTCCCTCCTGATCATTTACATCATCCGTACTATGATTATCTTTTTTAATGAAAAATACACATTATAAACCCCGTATTTTTAATGCTTTTGTTTAATTTTCCACTTTCTCTCTCTCTCTCTCTCTCTCTCTCACAGTAGGGCTGTACAATTAATCAAATTTGAATCATGATCACGATTAAATCTGATCACCTGCAATATTTACATATAAAATGTGGTCTCTGCACTCTGTAGTAATGTATTTATTTCATTAGCCCTTGGCGCATTTTAAATTCTTGGGTTAATTTAAAAAAATAAAGCTTCATTTTGCCCTGTAAACTGTAAACATATTGTTTTTTTTAAAAACAATGCAATAAAAACACAGATTTTTTTTCCCCAAGCATGATAAATAATCGTGATTATCATTTTGGCCATAATTGTGCAGCCCTACTCTCAAGTAGGAAACATTTGGCCAAAATCTGCATATTTATTTAATGTTTTTGCTAATTCCAAAATGTGTTTTTGTGCATGAGTTTGCTTATTTTAGTCTTTCATCTGTGTGCACCAGAGTTTGCATAGATTGTCCCCCTCTTTGCTGGTGGTCCATCAAACCCTGGAGGTCCCGCCCTGTGGCAGTGCAGTGTTTAGCCAGCAGCCCACTCACTGTTAAACCTCTAAACTTTAAAATAACAACTTATGCAACGCTTAAACACTTTGCAATCGTTGCGTTTTGCGGGAGTTACCTCCCCTACCGTGTCAGCGTTTTGCTTTTGTTGGCGTGTGAGGCCGGCACCAGAACAACCCATAAGTCAGACACTGGGTCTGGAGCTGTTAGCGCTGAGGTGACAGTCAAATAAAACATGTCTCTGGGTTTTATGGCTGCTTCTTATATAGACAACAAACGTTGTTCCCATGGGTCTTGTTGTTTGATATTGTTTCTCTGTGAAGAATGATGCACCGCTCAGTTTATCCAGCTCCACTGTCGTCATGACACCCTCTGTCTTTTTGTCATGCCTGTCTTGTCTCTTCTGTGCCTCTTCTCTCTGATGCCTCATTACCCGCATGTCTATTTATACACTTTGTTATCCGTGAGTGAGGCTTTCCTGGCACCGAGCAGTGCCGTTCGTGAAAAGCTTCACGTCTTTGGCCTGTCGTGGGCCTCTGCACAGGCCAAAGACTCATTCCCTGGAAGAACTGTGGGATGGTTGCTGATGTCTGAGTATGTAAAGGAGACGCAATGACAAGAGGAGGCAAACGTCAGTAAATGAGAATAATGAGCACATGCTTCTTTATTGTCATAAAGTGCCAAAGGTAACACCAGCTTTGCATGTTTGAATGGTTTCATTTTGCTCCTCAGAGACTTATCTCACTAAGATACTCCTGCCATTGCAGGTTTTTACTATTTTTAAGTTGACTGTTAAATGTTTACTAGCCTCTCCATGTTTTTCAGGTTACAATGTGATCAAACATAAGTGGAATGGAGGCCGTATTGTGCAGTTAAACTACCTTATGGGTAGGACCCTATAAAATCTATTTTTTTTTTTTTTTAATCTGAGCTGGTTTATTGATTAGGTTTTGATCAACTTAATTTAAAGAAGCCTAATTTAAATTATCCTAATGACATTATTCCAGACCGTAATGATTAGACAAAAACAAATGGACGCAAGGATGCATCGGTTATTTCACCACTAGGGGCCAGAATATTTTACAGCATTAGAAGCTATCGTTAGCTAACGATGTTTCAGACTCTACAATCCCTGACATCGGTGGTCTCGTCCACAATGACAGATCAACTTTTCCCACGGATCTTCTGTATCACTGATGAGACGTGGCTCAAACATTCTGAGCAGATGAAGCTGCTCACGTTTTCACGGAGCACCGCAGAGCTTGACGAGAAACGGGCAGAGCGTCACAGACATAGTAAAGTTAAGCAGGAACTGGTGGCTCTGTATCTTGGAGTGTGTGATGAGTTACGTTGTTTTTTTGGCAGTTTAGACGATGTTTCGGGTGGTTTAGACCGTGTTTGAAGCGGCCAGGACAGGAGAGGGGCGGCGGTGCATCGGAGCGGTCCCCAGAAATATTTCCCCATAAAGTTCTTTGCGTCAGTGACTGCGTTTTATACCGATTGTGTCCATTTCCAGATTCCGTTTTCATTGGTCCGTTCGCGATTCCATTAACGTGGATTTTCTAGGGCCCTACTCTTGTTGTTTGTGTTTTTGTGCCTAAATATGGCATGTAGGGACTGGTTTTCTACTTTATCAGAAATATTCCCATGGTTGACTATTGAGACTGAAGTGCAATATTCTCTATGTCCCCGGGTACAGGCGGTTTGTTTAATCTTTTCATCATAAGTTAAGGGTGTCCCCATAACACTTTTTTCATTCTGATACCAATATTGCAACTTTGGGTACTGGCCGATACTGATATTGATCAAATTTGATACCAGCACAAATCATACTTTTATTATTTGTTTTGTAGTAAATCAAACACCTCAGAGGTTTAGTTGCATCCAGCATGAGGTAACCAGCCAAAGAACGAGTCATAGTTTACTTCAGTAAAATATGGCAAGAACTAGGTTTTTGTCACTCAGTAGAAACTTGATGAGAATGTTCTCAAAGACTGAAAGACAGTTTTGTCCAATTCATGGTTTATTTTTTGAAGAAGGAGCCATTTTTAACAGGAATGTGTGGCTCATGATGTCATATGTACGCTGAAGTGCAAAGCATGAATGCAAGAGAGAGAACACACACAAAAGTTTTTGTCTTGTTTGTGATTTTTTTTTTTTGCATTCATGTTTCGTCTTTTGTGTTTGCGTTTTCTTTTCTGCGTTCGTGTTTCATCTTTTGTGTTTGCGTTTCTTTTTTGCGCTTGTATTTTGTCATGTGTTTGTGTTTTATTTTTTGTGCTTGTGTTTTGTCATGTGTTTGTGTTTTATTTTTTGTGCTTGTGTTTTGTCATGTGTTTGTGTTTTATTTTTTGTGCTTGTGTTTTGTCATGTGTTTGCGCTCGTGTTTTGTCATGTGTTCGCGGTTTTTTTTGCGCTCGTGTTTTGTCATCGCGGTTTTTTTTTTTGCGCTCGTGTTTTGTCATGTGTTTACGTTCATGTTTTGTGTTTTCATTTTCTTTTTTGCATTTGTGTTTTGTCTTTTGTATTTGTGTTTTTTTGCACGTTTAAGATTATTTTAGTTGTGAAGCAGATATTATTGCTTCAGTTAAAAAAATAAAATAATCTAAAACATGCTACGTCTCTAGAGGTAACCTGTAGCTGAAAGTCTTTTGACAGTGATTATGTATTTGTGACTCCACTGTAGTGTCACTCCAGTTGCTATCAGCCAAAATCTGCAGTGACGAGCTGCTTTTCTGCTCCGTTACGCTGGAGGAGAGTTGGAATATTTGGACTTTGATTGTGAAAGTGTCAGAAAGTGTCACCAGCAAAGCAGTGAAATAAGCTAAACCTACGTCAGCTGGAAGTGGGCTAAGACTTCCCGCTAACATGTGAAGGAAGCGGGTCAGGCTGAGGGCTGATGCTGTCAGTGACGCAGCCGCGTGGGGAGCAGGATAATTGGAAATGAAGGAGGTGGCACGGAACGAGACTTTTCCTCGCCAGATGTTAACCTAAATGGTTCAAGTGGAAACAAGCCCAAGTGGAGCCAAAGCTGCGATGCTGGTTGATTTCTTTTATGTGGCTTCAAGCCCTTCTTCCTGCCTCTTTGTCGTCTCTGGGAGGTTCTCAGCGACCTCTTGGAAATTAAGTCTGCTACTTTACATCATGGGTTTATGCAAATTAGTGACTCTTCCTGTGAACATGTGGACACTTTTTCTGTGTCTGAGTAGTTGTATGGAAGGTGCTTAAATAGTTCTTTTTCAAGTTATGACATCTTTATTAAACGTTCTTTGGAGATTGGTTAAAAGGACAAAAAATGTGCATATATGTATCAGTCCAGTTTTAATAAAATTTAACTGAAACTTTTACCATTGGACCACTTTAACCAAGCTGTATGCAAGGGCCTCGAGGGCCCCGAGGCTTTGGATCTGCTTGAGGAAATAAGACTGAATCCCTGTAAGTCCCTTCTTAAAACACACTTTCACTGGAAAGCGTTTTTATTATCGATTGTGCATTTTGTTTGATGCACCGCACTTTGTACTTTTGTTTGATAAGTACTCTATTAAGAAAGTGTTGTTATTATTATTAGAATCCTGTAAAAAACATATTTCAACTACGGTAGCGAAATTCTGGGAATTTTCATTTTTAAACATTCCATGGAAATGAACGGGACACAAACAGGGGAATTTACTAAATTGAAGGTTGGCCTTTAACCTGGATGGTGAATATGGTAAGGAAAATATATTTATCGAACCCCAGGGGTTTGTTGAGTCACAGGGTTTACATTTTCATGATAAACTAGTTAAGATGAATTACAATAACAACTTTAAATTTGAATAGATTTTAAAATTACAGTCAAATAATTTTGAACGAAGCAAAAAAATCGACCTAGGCTTAGGTGTGTCAGAATAAAATAAATATAGACATTTTGAAGAAATCACATTTTATTTCATCCAATAACTGAAGGGTTGGGGGTTCGAATCTCGCTCGTCATTGTCAGTGTGTCCTTGGTCAAGGCACTTTACCCACATTGCCTGGTATGAATGAGTATGAATTGTGCATAAATGTTGGTGGTGGTCAAAGCGGCCGTTGGTGCGAAATGGCAGCCACGCTTCTGTCAGTGAGCCTCAGGGCAGCTGTGGCTACATTGTAGCTTACCACTGCCGGTATGACTGATGTAGGTGATTAGTGTGAATGAATAATAGTTTCTGTATGTGCTTTGAGTTTCCTTGAAAAAACCACTATATAAATCCAAGCCATTCAGTATTTCCAAAATCCTGCAGTTTTCTTCAAATTATTCTGCAAAGTTTTGCCTAATTCAATGAAAATTCATTCATTATTGTTAGTATTAGTAGTATTAGTATTAGTAGTATTAGTATTAGTATTAGTAGTATTAATAATAATAATAATACTTGGTGAATGCACTGATGAAGCTTCTGGGGTTCACTCCCTCCAATATGGTTAAGAAACACGATCTAAAATATCCGCATCAGTTATTTAAATTTACAGTTAATTTTAATAAATAATTCAATTTCGTCCCTTTGCAATCTTATCATCTTTGGTCAGCTTTTATTCTTTGAAGTAGTTTTTTTTCTTATCATGCTTGTTTAATGTTTGGAGACGTTTTCTTTCTCAGGTGTTTTTTGTAACTTGTGCTGTAGAACGGGAACTTATTCTGTTTGTGATACTTTGTACTGTTAATAAAGGAGATAAGTTACTAATAAAACCAATGTAAGGGCTCACCTTTCGGTGTACCTCTAACGCCCCATTGATTTGTCACGTGCTTATTTATCTGTTGATTACCATTATTTAAAAGACCCCAGTCACTGACGTGCAGGTGGTCCCTGAACCCTCGTGTTGAAAACCGCTGCAGCGCCTCAAACCACAACACAGGCATCAACGTGCGTCATTCAGGCACTAATAAAAACAGCCGCTCCTTTTCCTCCTGCTGCGTCTCACTCACTGCAAACATTTGATCATCTATGAAGTGGATGAAGGTTGAAAGTGCTTTAAAAGCTTCCATTGACTCATCCCAGGAGGAAAGTTTGTGCACCTTCTGTGTGAAATAGCTCCAATGCTCGATATTTACTGGCCTATGTGTTTAAATCCAGTCTGCAGATCAATGACTAATAATCCAGACTCATTTGCATGCACAGTTTGAAAGATGCCCCTTAATTACTGGAACGTGGTTAGTTATTGAGTTTAACAAAACGATATCTCAGTTTGAGGACATAACACAAGTGCCCTCACACAAAGTAAAGCACATTTTATTATCTCATCTAACCTCATTAAGGCACCTCTGCTGAAATATCGCTGCAGTTAAAATGGAAATGAGCAGGTAAGTGTTTAGATTTGTCCCTTTGTGTCAAAGGTAGGACTAGAAAACAGACATTAAATCAGTGGTTCTCAAACCTTTTAGGCTCAAGTACCCCTTTACTTTTGAAGCCAAGTATCCCCTCTATGTCCGACTACTACATTTTGCTCAGAATTCTGTGAAAAAAACAACAACTACAGAGCATATTGATGAAGTAAATCTAATTTTGTAAATAAATGGAATGAAACAGTATTAAGTGCCTCCTGATGTGTGATCAGGATGGACCATGTATTTTCAGTTCATGTTCTAATCAATTTTGTTGTTCTGCTGTTCTTTTTATTATTTAGTATATTTGTACGTTTTTATTGTTGTTTTTGTGTGTTGTTGGTATTATTTAAATTATTCCATCTCAGTGTGTGTGTTTTTGGTGTCATTTTTGTATGTTCCTCTGTTATTTTTGTGTGTTTTCTAGTAATCGTGTGTATTTTTTTCTCATTTAGTGTGTCTTTTTTTTTTTTTTTTTTTTTTTTTTTAACACTATTTGTACAGGTTTTATATAACACACTTATAACATACAGAAAAAAGTACAATATATGGACTATCAAATCAAAGACAAACGTATACCAACACATTGCAGAAGAAGAAGAAAGAAAAAACAAAAAAAAACCACATTCTATCCATAGGTATTGAAATACAACCCAAAGGGCTGCAAACTCACGGTTCCAGGCCAGACACAGTCCACACATAGTTCAATAATGGGTCCCAGGTTTTATAAAATCTATTAACAGATCCGTTAAGGGTGCATCTGATTTTTTTCTAGCTTGATGTTGTGCATCATATCTTTGATCCACTGGTTGTGTGATGGAGGGTTACATCCTTTTATCTGGATAGTATTAAACGTCTTGCTAATAGAGAGAAAAATGCAATAACCTTCTGAAAATATGGAGGAAAATGCAAACCCGTTGGAGTCGAAAACACACCAAAGATACCCACAACATGCAGCCATACGACTTGGACAGTGTCGAAAAATGATAGCCACTGCTCCCTGATATGACTTATCGGAATCGAATAAATTCATCCATGATGTGTGTATATATCACTGAAATTATTGAGTGTGTTGACCTTCAACAGAGAATCTAAGCAAGACAGTCGGGGAATAGATGGAAAGTTCACATTTTTCTTCCGTGCAAAATCTCGTAGGTAGCGGAAAAAGTTGTTCTTCATAAGTCCAAACTTCTTGGATAGTTGTTCAAAGCTAACAAAAGTGTTATTGATATAAAGGTCTTCAATACTACGTATACCCTTGTCATACCAAGTTTTGAAGCTTTTATCAACTAAAGATGGTTGAAAAAGATGATTGTTTACAAGTGAATCGATATGTTTTGAAGTCCCAGGCATTTTCTAAACTGTCTTATAATGTGCAATGATAGAGTTATAATAACATTTCCATCTCATTTAGTGTCTTTGTTCTTGTTTTGTGTAATCTTGGCAATAGTAAGTATTTTTCTCACTTACTGTGTGTGTATTTTGTCGTTGTTTTTCAGTTCTTTTTATTATTCAGTATGTTTTTCTCTTATTTTGTGTGTTTTTGTTGTCATTTTGTGAGTTGCTGCTAATTTTCAGTGTGACTATCATTTTTAACTAAAAATAAACATTATGAAACCCCATATTTTTAATGTCATCATGGACCCCTAGGGGTGCAAGTACCACCATTAAATCATGTGTTGACTGTTAGTCAGGTGGTTGAGCAGAAGATAGCCATTTTTTTTTTTTTTTTAACGAGGAACCAGAATAGATAAGATTGATAAGAGGAGTATATTAGAAGAACAGCTGAGGTGAAGCAGTTAGTAAGACGGGGTCAAAGAGGATGGCGTGAGACGGTTTGAACATGGCAGAGAGGAAAGGTCATGTGTGTGATGGATGAGAAAAAACACTGGAGCTAAAGCTGCAAGGCAAGAGCAAAGACATGGACGTCAGAGGACGTTTGTAGCTTCTAGGTTGATGATTTTAGCGTTAAAATAAAAGGAGATGGAGGCTGATTTTTAACTCCTTAATGTGGAAAGCTTTGGAATTTAGTTGGTAGAAAAAAATGGAATTCCATTTCAGATTATACCCATTGTCGTGTCACGTCCGCGTCACATAACACTTTTGTTTTTATTATTTACATTACTTATTACTGGCTATTAAAGTTCCCCTAAGCATACCAAATATGCTAAATATGGTAAATAGATTCAACTACTGTTAAATATTTCACATTATATATGCTTTAAATTACTTACTGTATGTATGTATGTGTATGTATATACTGTATGTTTTAAGTTTGTATTTATTTTTTGATATTTAATTAATATTTTGTGCACTATTTTCATTTGTCTTTTGATATACATTTTTGTTTAGATATTAGTTTTCCTCTGATATCAAAGTTTAATTGTGCATTTTGTCTCATGATTGTGTTTTAAATTGTATGGGTTTATTAAAAGGGGTGGAGTTCTTATACAAGACCTTAAGCAATCTTACTTTTTTTTAATGTGTGCTAAATAAATAAATGAAATATAAAAAGAAAGTGAAATGAAAGGCTGCAGGGTTCCATTGAAATTTAATTGAGTTTAATATGTGCGTTTGATACACACAGCCACCCGTTTACCGGATAAAATACCATTGAAATGCATCACATGCTACCAAAAAAATGTCAGTTTTTGGTAGCATGTGAATCAACCTCACGTTTTGCACTAAATCCTGCACAGCGTGTGATTGGAGGTGTAATACTTTTTGACGTGTCACCAGGTAAAATCAACACCAGTTGATCTAATACACCATCAGCTAAACCTGTCTGTATTAGTGCCTTATCAGATTTGAATGCAATCATAATAATTGCACATAACATTGCGCAAGATTTTAAATGCGATTTGGGCATGGACATGTTAGGGCCAGATTGCAAATAAAGAAAGGGGGGGTGGTTAAAACAATTTCAGAAAGCCTTTTCCATTTCATAAATTCTGTTTTCCATCCGTTTACCGTGATGATGGTAAATCTGACTATCTGCATTACATTCTCAATGAACACAATGTTAAATTCCTAAACCAAGAAGCTTTAGTGACGTTTACAAAAAAACCAAAAACAAAACAAAACCCAACACATCTGTAGAGTTGTATAAATCAGCCACTAATAGGCATCTGAAAGAGCTGTTACTTGTAAGCACTTCATGGTTTACGTCCCACACGTCTGGGTTTGACTACATCCTAAATGCTTCCCTAAACCCATATTTACTGTTTGCAGTATTTTACAAGGAAGGTCCAAGGGAGGCCATGGTATTATCAACGTTATCGACGTATTAAAAAGACTCTCAGATACGTGGCTTATCTATGCTAGTCATATACCATCTACTGTCTGTTATTAGGTTATAGCACTTATTCACAGCATGTTTGGGTTCATATCTCTGTTGTGGAAAGGCTTGGGCTCGGTTCAACATTAGCATTCAAAGCTATGAAAGAGTCTGAGCAGCTTCTGTGTGTTGCTGCCACACTGAGTGCCTAATGATCAGTGCGTTTTTTCCTCCACTGCTGTTCAGCCTTTTTCATCAATATTCTGCAGGGTGATGCAGGACGTTGCCATGGAAACAGCAGGAGAAAGCAATGCACAGGGACGTATGTGAGCTGTAGAGAGGTCCTCACCTATGTTTGACTTGTGAAGCTTGAAATCTGTATCGTACATCAGCTAATGAGTGGAAATGATGTTTGCTTTAATAAATTCCTATCAAAGGACACGACATGTACACAACGTATTCAGCGCCATCGTATATTTGGACAGGAAACGCCATCTGTCGCCTTGATTGTTCTGTTGTGCTGCTTTCAGAGGCTCCATTGATATGAGGCACGAGCATTTTCAATGTCCATGGCAGCGCTGAGTCGGCAGAGCTGCGTTGTTGGTGCCTTTTCAGTGTTTGAAACCAGTGAATGAATATGCTGAGCAATCTATTCATACGCATCGTCATTGAGAGCTTAAAAAATCTCATCTGTTTTGTACAAGCTGGATTTCAGTTTCAATGATGGGCCTTCAAATCTTAAGCCGAACGCAAATGTTAATTCGCGACTTATAGTAACATCATATTGCTGATGTATTTCTATAAAAGAATTGGAATCCATAATGTTATTTTGCATGATGAAGTTGGATTTTTTTTGCCTAATTATGAGGATAAATCATAAAAGCACAGATTGTTTTGGTCCAACAAGAAGAATTCTCGTGTTCCAGACATCGTGAAATCAAAGAAAAGCTATAATAGTCATTGCTTCTTTCTCCTGATTTAATGCTCAGTGTATTTAAAGGTGCATAGGGAAGGATTTGTGGAAAAATAAACATTCATTTTAGGTCTTTTAATGCTAATGGGTGATGAAGCGTTCACGACCAAAGAGAATGAGCCCACGCATAATTCTCCATATTGCCTTGAACAAACTGTGTGATGCTTTTTGTTCTGCAATTCTGGGCCAGAATAGACGACTTGGAGAGGCGTCCACTTTGCCAAGAAAAAGAAGAAGACTGGAAGACGAGAACTGTGGACCAAACTACTGTTTGGTTCCACGTAGGGCTGGGCGATATGGCCTTTTATAAATACCGCGATATTTTTAGGCCATGTCACGATACACGATATATATCTCGATATTTTGCATTACCCTTGAATTAACACTTTGATGCACAAAATCACACCAGTATGATGATTCTATATGTCTACATTAAAACATTCTTGATCATACTGCATTAATATATGCCAATTTTAAACTTTCATGCAAAAAAGGGGATATCACAACTAAGTCAAAGTTGACATAACTGTATTTATTAAACAGTGAGTGGCTCAAACATAAAATTGTCAACAGAAAGTGCACGTTCTGTGCAAAATTGTCACAGAGACATTTCAAAACAAGACATTAGTGCAGGATGCAACTCACATGGCATTTCAAAACACAAAATTAAAGTGCACTTTTTGTACATAATGCCACTACAATATTTTAAAACAAATAGTGCCCTTTTGTGCATGTTGTCATTAAGATGACATTTCAAAACAACACTAAATTTAAGTGCACCTTTTGTGCATAATGCCACTAAGATATTTAAAAAAAAATCCAAAAAAAAAGTCCGCGAGTTTAACGGTATGGTCATTTTCAACACCGCACAGACTACAAGCTGCGATATATCGAGTATATTCGATATATCGCCCAGCCCTAGTTCCACGGAGGCATGCGCGGAGGTCTTGCAGTTTGAGTGCGGCTCGGGCTGCATTGTTTCGTCCGAGTCTGACCCAAACCCGACAGGCATTAGGTTATTTATATCTGAGCCCGACCAGAAACAGACAGTTCAAACCTTATTTTTTCCTCATCCAAATGACATATTTACGCTTTTTTTTTTATTAACAAACAACTGTTAGTGCGGACGAGGTAACAAACGAACGTCAAATGAAAACAGGCGCTCGGTGCACGCAAAAGACCCAGTTGATCTATTTACATAATCCATGTATCAACATTTAGGATAATCCATGTTCTTGCACATAAAAAGGATTGTATCAACAGTGGATGCTTAATCAACGCTGTCCTCCTCTGCAGCGCTGAAGCTGCTATCACGGCCACTGCTGCTGCAGGAATGGAAAGAACGCTGCACACAGGAACACAATGTGACCTAACAAGACCACCAGTTATAAGTATCTGTCCGAACCTGACACATGAACGGCGAGTAAATAAATAACCATATTACAGTATGAGCTGCTCTGCTAAAGAGTTCCGGGTCGCTCTCGTGCCGACTTGGCTGATGACTGCAGTTACACTAACGACCGTTGTGTTACTATGGAGTCTGATTTCTTGATCCCGCCCTATGCTCCTTTAATTAAAGACGTTAGCACTGTTCATACAATCAAGCTTTCTCCTTCAGATTACAATTAACGTGCCGCTACTCAACATTTATCAACAGACGACCTGCAAAGAGTTGTAGGATTGGACTCAACAACACTGGGAGGATGATTTAAAGCTGAGTTGGAAGCTGAGAATAGAGCTGATAATAAAGAGACATGTTTAAACAATGATCTCTACATAAAGCCTCATTGAAAAAGGCAAGCAGACAACAACCTAATGACTACATCACTGTCACCATCCTCATTCCCTCAGAGCCTGTCACTGACACATGTCAACTCCTGGATGATGAAGACGAGGTCCATTGAGTGCCTCATGCTTGTCCATGCTGATTACAGAGATGTTAGAAACTCAGGAAGAGTGAAGCATTGTTCATTGATTTGGATTGGATTGTCTTTCATGAGCCTGAACTGTTGTTATCCTCTGAAGAGCTCCCTGTTGATGAAGATGTCAGTTTGATTGGCTTGCTTTAAAAGAGGTCCGTCTAATTCAATGTTCCTGACTGATTTATATCTAACATGCTGGTAAATTCACTATCAGAGTCATGGGAAGTCATCGTTCATAGAGAAACTGATTAATTGGATTTGTCTTGGAAAATATTGTTATACAATATGTAGACATTTAGTGAACTCTGCAACCTGATCATATCTGAACCCAAGCTCAGCAAAGCCCAACTAATGACATTTACACAAACTCTGAAAGGGAAAGAAATGACCATCACTGTACCTGCAAATGAAAGAGGGCAGCAGATGAAAACTAGCCTCTTTTGGCTAACTCTGGCTCATTGACATCATGCCTGTTTATTAATGTGTCCCTTTTAAATAATTAAAATCCACTTGAAAACATTTACTTCAGTTTCTCTTGTGAACCGGTTGTGCTGGCACTCGCTCGTTCGTCTCTTAAACTGAATCTTAACACCACGTTTTGGACCATAAGGAGTTTTTGTAGATGTAAACAGAAGTTCCATGAATCAGTGATTGATTGCTCAACCTTGTGGACCGGAAGTGGGTCTTCATGAAGTAAAATTTAATTACGTGCAGTGAATCTGAATTTGAGAAGCAGAAATATATTGAATTTTTGGAATGTACTAAGATGATTGTTTTTCAACTGGAGAGATACATTTTAAGTTACTAATTCAGTTTCAAAACAGTAAATTCAATTTCAACTATTTAAATTCTGTTTCTAGTGGCACAAATATCATCCCAAAGCCTTGTCTCCACATGACTGTTCTTCAATCTTCATGTCTGTGTTCAACCACCTTCAGGTACAGTGGGGGTCCCCGGTCTCTAGCATCTTTATTTTGGGGTTTGCAGGCTGAAAAGGTTGAGAACCACTGCTCTAAACTGATACACACACCTCCCCCAAAAAATCAGATTTCCTCCCAAAAGAAAATCTAAATTGTGCATTGAGACCTGCTGTCTGAATGTAGCCCAAGAACATTTCACGGTGCACTCTCCAACAATGACAAAAGTGGATTACAGGCTGATATGGAAGCTTTGAAAAGCATTTAGTCTCCTCCTGCTTTGCATTGGTGTCTACTGCAGCTCTCTGTTGCTGCAAAGCCCTGTGGAGCCCTGCCAGCAGAGCGCGTTAGTCCTGGCCCTCATCCATCAGCAGTCTGGCTAAGGGACCAGAGTCAAGCATCATACCTTCTTAAGTCGACATGGAAACCTCCTGGTGAGCCTTGGCTTCACTTCACTCCCCTGACGGATTTCTTTGTTATTTTCCTAAGTGAGCTTTGGCTGATTCTGATCTTTGCACTTCATGTTTTCCTAAGTTCACTGGATTTCCTTGGAAAAGTTGCTTATAAAAGGGATCCTCCACTTTTTTTTACAAATGTGGCTTAAAACTTATTAGAAGATCTATGCCTAACAAAACACATTATTTTGCACCATATTTGTTTTATTAACTTCTAAAAATGGGACTAGTTTACTGTTATAGAGCCTGTGTGCCGCCATGTTGAAATGACGTCAATGATGATGCCAATCACCCCTTAAAGCCCATTGAGTTCTATAGGGATCTCCCAGTCAAGTGACATTTTCTAGACCGTCAAAATGGCTGTTCCAGTTGGAGTGACGTCACGCGGGACATTCAGGATCATTTAGCAGCTTTTTCAGTCAAAATGACAACTTGTGCTGCTTTGGGTTGCTCTAAAAATCTGTAAAAGGTAAAAAAAAAAACTCTTTTGTTTACCGAAATTTGATAAAGAAGAGAAAAAGAGCAAAAAATCTGGATTTAAACCATTTAACCTGACCTTCAACCATTTCTGACCAGAAAACCAATTTTTTTGTAGCACACAGATTCTACTTGGGTCGGCATTAATGAGCAGCAGTCGATCCTGGTTGCCTGTATTCACATGCACGGAGCTCTTCTTCTCTTCTTCATGCCATCTACGAAACAGCAGAGTTTGAACTGTCGCCCCCTGCGGTCACACATTTTTTCAGGGCACGGATTTTTTAAATCAAATTTTGGTAAACAAAAGAGGTTTACATCGACTTTTTAACGTAACCCAAAGCAGCACAAGTTGTCATTTTGACTGAAAAAGCTGCTAAATGATCCTGAATGCTTCACCTCCTATAGAACTGGGCTGAAAAGGGCGATTTCAACGTCATTTCAACATGGCAGTGGAAACTCTTTGACAGCAGGTGCCACAAAAATGTGATTGTCTATTTTTCTTTGTCTGTAATTTGAAGTCATTTTGTGTTTTTGGAGTCATTACGTGTGTTTTTGTCATTTTTTGTGTATTTCTCTGTCATTTTCTGCATTTATTTTGTCTATTTGTGCATTTTTGGGGTCACTTTCTGTATTTTTTCTGTAGTTTTCTATATTCTCCTGTCATTTTGTTGACAGTTTGTGTCTTTGGAGCTTTTCTGTAATGTGTTTTTTGTGTTTACGTAGTCATTTTGTTTAAGTGGTTGATGTGGCTGTCTTTGTTGTCATCTTGTGTGTGTTTTAGTGTAATTTTGTGTGTGTCTTTGTGTACTTTGTGCATTTTTCTGTTGATTTGTGTATTTTGAGAGTTATTTTTTGTATTACGTTGAGCTTTTTATTCCTCCCAACTTCTTGAAAATTTATTTTTGGGGATTTGTTTTGGGGGCCGCACAAAATTTGACCGAGGGCCAAATATGGCCGCCAGTTGCCTGTGACCGCTGTACGTCAACTTGTATAAATGAAAATGTATAATTTTTATCCTTCTCCTGTATTTCATAATCTTAGAATTTTTGGAATATTTTCCATTTTTGTTGCAGCATTCAATCCTTTATTTTGTGGCAAATAACGGCTTTCCCAGGAAAGCCGTTGGTAGCGGTCGCTGTGTATGTGGACTTGATTTAAAGCTTTAATCTAGCTGCCATGTTTTAGTGGAAGGTCATTCCTATCTGCCCTCGTCTTTCTTTGGTTGGTAAAGTCTAGAGCTCAGCAGGACTTGAGGTCACACTCACTTGGCTTTGGGGCAAATTTCCAGTGGGGTTAGCATTGACCAGAAACCAGACTGTCCATAGTTTATGATCCAATATATATTTAAGCGAAGCAAACGGAGACGATCTCGTGTCACTTTTTATTTCCTGCAATCAAATCCATGCTGTTCCTCAGGGCATTGTGGGTAATAACCTCGTAGAAGAACAGGGGCTGTGTTTGAAATGGCACACTCTGTACTATGCACTACAAACTCAATAAGTATACACTGTCTACAATATGTTTGATTTTTAGCTTGAAGCTGGTCCCAGGATGATTTTACGTTCCGCTCGCAATGCATCATGGGGCGGTTGAGTATGACTAGTGTGCTCACCGTGCATACTTAGGAAATAGGAAATGTCCTGATGTAGTATACATTCGGGTATTTCTTGCTTACTCAACCTTTCCATACTGTCTACTGTGAACGCGCTACATACTCATTTTGACATCAGACTTAGTATGAGTAGTACGTTAGTATGATATATTGAACACAGCTAGGGTCTCTACTGAGCTGGTTCTGTCGTCCAACTGGTCAACCAACTAGTTGGTTGTCAGTGACGCTGACGTTCATTCCTCTTCTTTCTAACCACCAGACTTAATCCCATTTAGTGTTACAGAATGAAGTAGACTTGGACCTCTCAGTCTCAATGCTCCCCACTCCACTCAGCAGCTCCTGTAAATGCTAAAATGAACATAACGTGGTTTTTCCCAGGCTCCAACGTTGGACAATGGAAAGCTTTGATTCCTAACAAGGTGGTTCCATCACACAGAAGAGATTGTGAGTCATATATCAGGAAAATCCAGTCATGAGTCCCTCCTCTTGGAACATTTTCTTTTTCTCTTTAAAAAGAAAAGAAGTGTGCATTCTTGGTTTCCACTGCTGTGAAAGAACCACTTTACTGTGGCGGTGACGGTTAGTATTGTGATGAACAGTATTTTCTATGTCATTCAGGCTAAACAGAAGCCAGAACATCCTCTTAGTACTGGTTCTGAGCCTTGCTTAATGCCAGCTGAAGGGTTTCTGTGGGAGAGAACCAGTGGAGGGTGAAAAGTTGTTTGACAGTGAGCAGCTCCTCCGGTGTTTCTTCTAAACCGCAGTGCTCATCAAAAGTTGGGCTGATTTGGGATAAGAAATTCAAACTGTGGTGCGTGCCCTGAATGCTGAAATGGAGTTTGAAGTTTCCTGTGCAGTACAAGGAGTCTCTGGAGTTCACGTTCATAAAGTGAGCTAAAATGGCAAACTCAGCTTTAAGTGAGAATCTTTCTCTTGCCTGGAGATAATTTTCCTCTGAAACACTGAGAAATGATTTGAGGAAAGAAAATGAGTATTATTGATATTATTGTTTGATGGGGTTTGAAACCTGCAGTTTGTTTGTTTTCACACCAAAGTCACCTGGACGACATCAGGGAGTCACAACAGTTGCCTTTTTTAAAAGATGATACTACCTAACAGGAGCACGGACCAGGAGGATAAAATAGGCTACGTAGTAAATGTCCTCACATGTGGAAGTAAACTTTGTGTGTTTTGTAACTTCCTGCTGAAACCTAAGGAGAAAAGTGCTGCAAACTGATTCGCTGAATGGTCTGATTACTGGTACATTCATTCTTGCAAATGAACCCTGGTGTGCTTTGTAGACTTTCATGTATCATCACAGTGCTTGTTTAACATGTACTCAAGAAAGAAATCTACACAAAATAAATAACTGGTAAATGTGTCAAGTCAAATGTTTTTGCGATAACGCTTGGCATGTTTTTGTTTTTTTTCTTCATGTTTTTTTGCCCATTTTTTTAAAACATGATTAAAATATTATCTACCACATACAGTAATGGATCAGAATATATTACATTTTTGCATTTGTGTTTGTGTCAATGTGTGTGTATTAAAGTGTGCCATACTCAAGAAATACAACAATATTGTGCTCTATTCATAGTTTTTACATCTTCACGTGCAGATTTATGTCTATAATCTCAGCCAATTGGATCTTCCTGAGGTTTAATGCATTCTTTTTTCTTTTTTTTTTTACTGTGATTAATGCTAATTTACCAATGACGTATGTAACATGTCAAACTCAAGGCCTTTGGTTCCAATCTGGCCCAACTCAGCATCTGATGAAGCCCCTGCCAGGATTTGGTGAAAAATACTAAAAATAAGTTGGAAATCCTTTTGTGGTATTTAAACCTTGTAAAGTTTAGTTTTTGATGTTTGTGACAAAATGCTTTGCTTTTTGAAGTTTCTTTGGATTTTCACAAAATGTGGCCCTTGTCCAACTTTAGCTCCAATTCAGATGTGAATAATCATGGTACCAGGAACAGGTTCACTGATCTGGATAAGTGCCAATATCTGGCAAAGAGATTATTTGGTGCTTGGCGGAGGTTTGCGTTCTGAAATTATATTTGAATGCATTTAACATACTGTGATGTCCAATCATGTTTTCTACCTTATTTTGTTCATCAAAGACGTTGGATTAGCCCAGGGGTGTCAAACTCACTTTAGTTCAGGGGCCAAATACGGACCAGTTTGACCTTAAGTGGGCCACAGATTCTAGGCGGTAAAACAAGCAATTTCAACAATAATATGCCCTACTTTATTCATACTTTAATAAATAATCAACACACACCATAGACACCAGCATCACAACTAATATAATGGAAAATATATTTTTTTTTTAATATTTTATACCCATGCACTTTTATACTGATGAACTTTTTATTATGACAAACTTTTGCCATAAATTATGTAGTTTTTATGATGATTGTCTGTTTGGCTTGAATCTTTAAAGTATAGTGTTGTTGGGAGGTGCACACGCAATTTCATTGTACTTGTGCAATGACAATAAAAATGATTCTATTTGATTCTGTTGATAAGTACAGTAAAGTAACTTAAGGCACTGACAGTATCAAAGCAATAAGTGACAGCCATCAGTCCTTACAGGATGTTTACCGAAATGTACTTTTTATTTAATTTGGGGAAATCTTGTAGAATAATTCAAGTTAAATTGCAGTTCTTTCAAAAATTTGCTTTTAAAAATAATTGCCATTGTGTGATATAAACATGGGGGAACTGGGGAACTTCATTGGATTTGTGTATTTTGAGAGACTGGAATATCTCCAACTGAATTAGGTGGTAATTTACACATTGATTCTTCATGTTTTTTCTATCATTTTACTTTCTCCTGTGGGCCAAATTGGATGCCCTAAAGGGCCGGAATTATCCCTCGAGCCTTTAGTTTGACACATGTGGATTAGCCTGTGATTTGATTTGATTTTCTATTGATATAGTACTGGTTTCAGCTCCTCCTCGGGACAGTTTGGCCCTTGTTATTAGAAGAAAAAAACCCAGAGATTGAGAGAACGACAGTCAGAGAGTTGAACTGGGTCATTTGTAGATTCATACTGATGAAGGAGCACTGACAGCCCAATGGGAGAATAGGAACATAGAGTATCAGGGCCAGAGTCCTGAGGGAGCTCCAAAATGATCCTGTCTGTCAATCTCTGCACCACACAAAGCCTCGAACATGCTCACCTCTTCATACGTGTGTGTGTGTGTGTGTGTAACATAGAGATGGATGACTTGTGTGTGTGTGGCTGATGTAAGCTCTTGCTGTGAAATTAGACGACAGGGGCTGCAGGATAAAGGGGGAGATGAGCTGAGGTTGAGGAGAATTCTCCCGTCATGGCCTTTTTTTGAGTAGTGTGTATATGTTTGTGTGTGTGTGTGTGTGTGTGCTGGTCCATGAATGCACAGGGAGTGCAGGGAGCTGGCAGCGATGCTGATGTGATCTGACAGGGTTTAGGCTTGTAAAGGATGCTGCGGGCCTCTGGAACTCCCAGTGCAAACCAGCACGACCCACTCATCCATCACCACACTCTCCTCTCAGCGTCTCTACGTCCAACTGGATTCCCTCCATTCGTTCTGGCATTTCAAGCCTATTTAGTGTCTCGGCTCTTCCCTAATTCTTGGCTTTTCTCTCTCTGCTCCATCCGTAGTGGTGATCGCCCGCTGTCAGCTGGTGTAACGCTGAGTGAGGATGAGGAAGGTGAGGCAGGCTTGACCTCGTTATCAAAGTAAATCCACCGAGGATGAAGACGAACCAAGGTTAACACGAGCACAGCATTAATGGACAGTGAATGTGGCACAAGTGCAGCACATTTTATTTTAGAGCTACTGCAGTGTTTCTAGAGAGAAAGAGAAAGTATCAGTCTTGGTCCCACCCCAGGCGTGAGATGACCGGAAATGATAAAAACTATAGAAATAAATATATACAGGAGACACTAAATCAGTGTTTTTCAACCGTGGGGTCGGGACCCCATGTGGAGTCACCTGAAAGTTCTGAACAGATTTTTGAATTTTTTTAATTTATTATTATTATTTTTTAAATTAGAACAACACAATTTTAAACAACTGTATTTCTATACTTGAAGTTTGTGAAATATAAATTTAGTTAAACTAAAATGCAGTAAAAAATGTAAAATATCTGAGCTGATCAAACACGATAAAAGAATATATCTAGACAAAAAAATAAATGTCTTTGGGGTCACCAAAATTTCTTGATATGAAAAAAGGGTCACGATCCAAACAAGGTTGGAATCCATGGACGAGAAAATAGTTTCTTTCCACTTATTTACAAAATGAGATTCTTTTAAATGGGTGTTATCAAAGGGGGTACTTGGATTCAGGAATAAGAGAAAGGGGGTACTTGAGCCATAAAAGTTTGAAAACTAGTAGGGACAGCAATGTCTATTAAATCCGGATTGTTTTCAAAATAAAATACTCAGTGTTCACGGCCGAGGTTAGCCCTGGCAGAAGAAAACACCGACCTTCTGGGTCTCCAGCGGACCCATTTCGGCCTCTAGCCAAATACCGAGCACATATTCGGACTTGATATTAAAACCTGTCCACATTTTTTCAAAACAAACACTTATTTTTGGGCCCAGAAATTGTGCGTTTTGGCTTTATCGGTCGCAATTCAGACTCTACCCGAAAACCAAGCATATTCAGACTCGGGGGACCAGATCTTTCCGTTGATACCATGTTTGGCCCGATCAGAGCACTTTTAAAATTGTATTTTAGATATATGCATTTATTCATGGTTGAATCACATATACTGTATATACTGTATTGTGCGATTACACATGAATTAGATCTTCTGAGTCCTTGCTGCAACAGAACAGCAGGCGGTGGGATTGAAGGACTACAGATTGTTACGGAGTAGTTACTCGTCCAGTGGAAATCCACGGTAAGTTGCTCTCAATGGTTTATTAGCACCTTGCATGGCAGCTCTGTCCCATTGGTGTGTGAATGGGTGAATGAGCTGATATTGTGAAGCGCTTTGGGACTTTCTCAGTGGTTATATAGAAGCTATATAAATCAAGTCCATTTACCATTTATTGACTTTCAAGAACAACTTTTGACCTTTTTCTTTTTGGAGTAAATGATCGATTCACTGATCCAGAAGGTACATACTGTGATTTTATCAAGTTAGTATTTTGCATCTGTGTTGCTCCATCTGTGTTGCTCTATCTGCATTTCTTTATCTGTGTTGCTCCATCTGTGTTGCTCTCTACATTGCTTTATCTGTGTTGCTCCATCTGTGTTGCTCTATCTGCGTTGCTCCATCTGCATTGCTCTATTTGTGTTGCTTTATCTTAATTGCTTTATCTGTGTTGCTCTTTCTGTGTTGCTCCATCTGCATTGCTCTATTTGTGTTGCTCTATCTGTGTTGCTCTATCTGCATTGCTTTATCTGTGTTGCTCCATATGCGTTGCTCTATCTGTGTTGCTTTATCTGTGTTGCTCTATCTGCATTGCTCTATCTGTATTGCTCTACCTGCATTGCTCTATCTGCGTTGCTCCATTTGCATTGCTCTATCTGTGTTGCTCTATCTGTGTTGCTCTACCTGCGTTGCTCCATCTGCATTGCTCTATTTGTGTTGCTCTATCTGCGTTGCTCCATCTGTGTTGCTCCATCTGTGTTGCTCTATTTGTGTTCCTCTGTCTGTGTTGCTCTATCTGCATTGCTCTATCTGTGTTGCTCCATCTGTGTTGCTCTTTCTGTGTTGCTCCATCTGCATTGCTCTATTTGTGTTCCTCTACCTGCGTTTCTCCATCTGCGTTGCTCCATCTGTGTTGCTCCATCTGCATTGCTCCATCTGCATTGCTCTATTTGTGTTGCTCTATCTGCGTTGCTCCATCTGTGTTGCTCTATTTGTGTTGCTCTGCCTGTGTTGCTCCATCTGCATTGCTCCATCTGCGTTGCTCCATCTGTGTTGCTCCATCTGCATTGCTCTATTTGCGTTCCTCTATCTGCGTTGCTCTATCTGCGTTGCTCCATCTGCGTTGCTCCATCTGTGTTGCTTTATCTGTGTTGCTCCATCTGCATTGCTCTATTTGTGTTGCTCCATCTGCATTGCTCTATTTGTGTTGCTCTATCTGCGTTGCTCCATCTGCATTGCTCTATTTGTGTTGCTCTATCTGCGTTGCTCCATCTGCATTGCTCTATTTGTGTTGCTCTATCTGCGTTGCTCCATCTGCATTGCTCTATTTTTGTTGCTCTATCTGCGTTGCTCCATCTGCATTGCTCTATTTGTGTTGCTCTATCTGCGTTGCTCCATCTGCATTGCTCTATTTGTGTTTCTCTATCTGTGTTGCTCCATCTGCATTGCTCTATTTGTGTTGCTCTATCTGCGTTGCTCCATCTGCATTGCTCTATTTGTGTTGCTCTATCTGCGTTGCTCCATCTGCATTGCTCTATTTGTGTTGCTCTATTTGTGTTGCTCCATCTGCATTGCTCTATTTGTGTTGCTCTATCTGCGTTGCTCCATCTGCATTGCTCTATTTGTGTTGCTCCATCTGCGTTGCTCCATCTGCATTGCTCTATTTGTGTTGCTCTATCTGCGTTGCTCCATCTGCATTGCTCTATTTGTGTTTCTCTATCTGCGTTGCTCCATCTGCATTGCTCTATTTGTGTTGCTCTATCTGCGTTGCTCCATCTGCATTGCTCTATTTGTGTTGCTCTATCTGCGGTGCTCCATCTGCATTGCTCTATTTGTGTTGCTCTATCTGCGTTGCTCTATCTCGTTGAGCTTAGGGTTGGCAGTGGCACGGAGGCTCAGCAGAAAACCCAGATTAGCTCCTCATGGTGAGTGGGTGGCGTGGAGCCGGCGCCTTCCTGACCCAGTGCATTGTCTGAAGCAGCCCAGTCCTGCTCACTAAGCTCTTTAAAGGATTGCCGACTGATAAAATGAGCACCTCCTAAGCTGATCTCCAGATTGCCAGAAACTGTTCATTCAAAGTGGCATCTGTTGCAGGATAAAGCACCACTGTCACTTCCTTTGGCTCATTTCAATAGTCAAGGACAATGTCATTAGGAATTTGAATGTGAATGAGACAGGGTTGGGTTTTAAATGCAGCTGTTCGTTCATTTTGGATTTGATAATTTAATTTTCATGATCTTGTTTGTGTCTTTTAGAAATAAATTAACGTAAAATCCAACAATGATGCTTTCAGTTTGTGAAGGAAATGAAACACATCTGCCAGGAGTTCAGATTGCTGTCTTTGTAATAGGTTGTTGGTAAGATTTAGTCTGACTTGTGGCTGGATTTCCATTTTAGACCAATTATCACCGACTTATTAATATTGTATACACATATCGAGGTCCTACATTTGTCTTGTTTTTAGTTTGTGCAGTATTTCAAGTTTCTATATGTAGAGCTGTAATTATTTTCATGTGTGTTTAATCGGTCAGTAAATAAATCGATTAATTGATGATCATATTTTTAAAACACAGTTTATCTATAAGGCACATTTAAACCCTGCTAAAGCTGATTAAACTGAAATGTCTCACACACAAACACACGCACACACACAAACACTTGAGCGTGCACACAAAGCTCTGCAGGTGGAGCAAACGGTCAGTGACGCATAAATCGCACGACGCAACAATCAATAATGACAATTTTATCAATTTTTATCGATTCGTTATTACAGCCTTATCTATGTACATTATGCACTAATTTGAATTGCGCCCAGTTTTGTTGTACTTTTTTAGTAGATAGATAATATTCTGATTCTGATTTACCTTTGACTACTTATTTAAAGCTGCTTAAACACATAACTCATATTTCTAAAACTATACCTGTGTCAAAACCATGCACTTTTTTACTGATATTCTTTATTTTTTCAGCTTTATATTTCTGTGTTTTTATTACTGTATTTGCTTGTAAAGTGTCTTAGAGTGTCTGAAAAAGTGCTTTCTAATAAAATGTATTATTATTATTATTACTATTATTATTATTATTATTAATAAATTATCCTATGATGGGAAATTAGTCACAAAAAAATGTTGAAAGTAGAAATTGCAGCTCAAAAGTTTGTATTTTTACTCCGTCATGAACAAAGGAGTTGTTGATAAAATTGTCATGTGACGTGAACTTCCGAAAAGTTTTGCACGTTGCATTGTGGGATTTGGAGTTCCGTAGAGCACTTTTTAGGCTCAAGTACCCTCTTTCTTTTATTTCTGACCCCACTTTGTCTGACTACAACATTTTGCTTATAAAACTATTTAAAAACCACTATAGATCAATAATGATGCAAATAAAATATTTTAAAGAATTTCATTTTGTAAACAAGTGGAAAGAAATTTAGTGCAGTGGTTCACAACCTTTTTTGGATCGTGACCCCATTTTGATATCAAGAATTTCAGATGACCCCAACAACATTTTTTTTTCCCTAGAAATAGTTTTTGATCATGCGTGAGCTCATATATATATATATATATATATATATATATATATATATATATATATATATATATATATATATATCCCATTTAAACTCCAGGTGACCCCAGATGGGGTCATGACCTCAAGGTTGAAACACTGATTTAAAGTGGCTGCCGAATAGATTTATTTCTATCGTTTTTATCATTTACGGTCATATCACGCCTGACACTTTATTTGTTCGTTTTCCACTCTCTCCATCTCAAGTACCCCCTGTAGTGCCATCGCGTACCCCTAGATCAGGGGTCTACAACCTTTACTCTACAAGGAACCATTTTGCCTCATCTCACCTGGATTAAAATCCTCCTGGAGCAGAAAGAAATACCTCCTCAATGAAGACCATACAGTGTATTAAACTCTATACAATTATATAGAACAATGTTTGATTTAATTTGATTTGATTTTTATTGATCATGTAAATGTCAATTTAAAAACAGTTTCAAATAAAATAAAATAAATTGACATCAAGAAAGAAAACAGTATCTTGCATCTTCAAATTTTTACACATCTCAGTTTACATGAACACAATGTTATATACAGAATATTCTTTTTTTAGTTAATGTATTTGAAAGGCTACAAAAAATAACTTGAATTTGATAACACATGATCATGTGATCAACACATGCTAATTGCTCATGTCTTGCCCCACATAAAGCATGTATATTTAACCTGTACATTGGTGGTTAAATTAATCTGTTCCCACATTATTAAAATCTCTATTTACTTCTAGAATAGTGGAAGTAGGAAGGTGCTGAGTCATTGGACAACGTGATTTATTTTAGGTTAACAAATTGTTATGTCATGATTTTATTTGTCATTAATCATCAATAGACTCTGGAAAAGAAAAAAAAAAAAAAGCTATAGGGAGCCATTGCATAAGAGTCAAAGAGCCACATTAGGCTCCAGAGCCGTAGGTTGCAGATCCCTGCCGTAGGGGTACACGTACCCCTATTTGAGAAACACTGCCGTAGAAGAACACAAAGACAGTGATTTACCTGACGTGATTTTGGTTCTGCTGTGTTTATGGTGTTTATATTTATATGCTCTCACTCTGATTTTGGCAGTTTTCGGGTGTTTTCGTGGAAACCACAATATCAACATCGGCCATTGCTTTGTGAAGAGCTTTCAATCCAATGAGAACATGAAGAAATGTCACTTTGGCAGATTTTTTTGGGGACACACTGGCATCAGTAGTGGTGCATGACAACAACTTTTGGCTGAAATACAGACACAGCTTAAAAACATTTGATTTATGTGGTTTACGCAGCTTTAAGTGTGAGAATGTTAAAGAACGGAGGAGCTTTGCTCACTGCAGTGACCGTTAAAGTGAAGTGATGGTGGTTGTGATTGTAATTTGTTGAGTTTTGTGTGAGTTGTCATAGAAACACACACACAACAGGCTGTATTTACTGTATTTTACCCATGTATTCTATTTTTGTGTTCATTCATTGTTGCCTGTGTGTGTAGGTGCACCAGGCTTTGTTTAGTGCACCAACATGTGGTTCAGCCCTTCTATTGGAAACATCCTCGCCAACCTCTGCCAAATTAGAGCCTTTAATTGCTGCACCAATTTGCGGCTTGGACTTGGTACACTTCCTCTTTCCAAGCTGTTTGACTTTGAAGATTTTAAAGTTCTCTTTGGAGGGCTTTTTTTTTTTTTTAAGGAGTGTTTTACAACGTTTCATAAACTTTAGTTTGCAACGGTTCTGTTTCCATTAAAGCCCCCAAAGCAGGAAACAAGGCCGCTGAATTTGATTTCCGCCTGCTGTTACCCAGATGATCACACAATGATGAATTGAAGATATCTCAAATTCACCAATTTAATGAAACTCTGCCATATTTTTCAGGGCTTACAGTTATCCTTTGTTTATATCATATGAATGCAGTCATTTTTAATTGCAAATTTGTGGAAAGATTTCTCAATATTTCCACATATTTTACAATTTCTCACAAATTCCACAAAATTCCTCTAAAATACACAAAAATGTGTTTCAAAATCAAGCATTTTTGAAGTAAGGATCAGGCAGGGATTGATATTAAGAATTATGGCACGGACATGGTGTGCTTCCTCTTTCCAAGCTGTTTGACTTTAAAGATTTTAAAGTTCTCTTTAGAGGTTTTTTGTTTCTATTAAAGCCCCAAAAGCAGGAAAAAAAGTGTGTTGAATTGATTTCCTCTCTCTGTTACCCAGATGATCGCACAATTATTAAAATGGGACTTAAACATTCTTGTGCTGTTGACTAGTGCTGTACGAAAATTTTATATCACAATATAGGTATATGTATATCTCTATATAGTATTTCTTCCTTGAAATGACATAAGAATGGACAATTGCTATTTAGTATACATTTTTATTATATATAAGAATAAACTAATATATATATATATATATATATATATAAAATGAAGGTCTACTCTTTTAAGGTGAGAGTGCAATTTGATGTTATACTGTAGTTGTGCATATTGTATATATTCATGACTTTTGCTACATTTGCTGTTGTCACGTGTTCTTATAAAAATGCTAGCAGGGGGCGCAAAAACCAACAATAATGGCCACTGCTATCGTTTTAAACCTTACCTGTAGTGAAGTTTACTCCATCAAAGATCATATATTATAGGAGAGGTTAGGTTATATTCTTTAAAAGTCCTTCTAGAGCAGCAGGAGACACGTTTGCAGCTATTTTGCTTGGAAGAGTCATATAGGCTGTAGTGACACAGTTTGTAACCAGACTAATTGATGAATCCAGTCGCTCCTTGGGACCCAATCTGTCTTAAAAAAGCAGTGTTTCACCTCCGCAAACCATAGTATCCATTATCTGCATCTTTGTTACTCTAAATTAAACACTTAATGCTTAAAGCTCAAGAGGGTTATATCGTACGGTAGATGTTTTTATATCACACTACGATACATATCGTTTTATCGCACAGCATTACAGTTGACGGTGAAGTTTTTAGGGTTTAAGGGTTTTTCACTCTCTTGGCTTCTCCTCCGCCTCAAGCTGAAAGTATCACAGGTTTGATCTTATTAAAACAGGTGTGCTCCCATTTAGTGTCAATTTGTGTGTCATAAAACAGGTTTTATTGGCTTTACATCACCACGGAATGGAAGCAGTGAGTAAGTGTGGCAGAGGTGGGTGGGCAACACGTTGTAGTCCTGGCATCAAACTGGCAGAACTGGGCTGTAAATAAGACTGCACTGGTTTTCACTAAAGGTTTTCAGAAAGTTTGGGGCCAAACACACCTCGTCATTCATTAGCACGTTAAACTAGGGCTGAGATTTATTGAACTTGGACAGTGTTTTCATCGTGTTTTTCTTCTTGGGGACGTTAAACAGACCATATAGTTTTATGACAGCTTTGTGAGACCAATAGGAGCTGGTCAGTGGTCTAAATGAATGCGAGTTATAGTCGATAAGGCCTCCGTGACCGTGGGAAAACAGACAAAACTAATTGAATTCACGCTCTAAATGGAAAAATTGATTTGACTCAGAATAAGCAATTCAACCTTTTTCTTTTCTCTTTATTTTTGTATCAAATTGGGCCCCAACATGACAAGAAAATCCTTCACATGCATGTTTTTAGACAATATATCACACATTTAGATTATTATGATTCCATTCAAGACTAAAAAGGCACTGGAACAAAGACAGGTTTAGTTGTTGGTCGCCCCTCCCCTCTGTGCTCCGTCTCACTCACATGTATGCTCACAGCTGCTGCAGAAGAGGAGCTCAGCTCATCGCTTGTATTGTGTAGAAATTTTGTTGTCTCATTCAGCAGTAAGTAAACAATAAACTTTACCATCATATATGTTAAAAAATGTGACCAAAAACTCTGTTTTAACTCTGTCAGTGGTGACGCGCTTTCAGTGTGAGCTCATGCACGCGAGGGGTCGAGAACGAACACAGAGACAGAGAGACGTGATTGTTTTTTCCATTGGTTGAAGTTATTACAGGTTTACAGCTGCTACAGTTGACATATTTTCTTTGTTACTTTTTCTGAGCACATAAGATCTTAATTTCTGTCAGGACATAAAGGCAATTTCAACCAAAAATTTAAAATGTGTATTTGGAGAAAATCGCCTACCCTAGCTTTAACTTTACTACTTTATTACTAACTACCTGTCATGTGTATTTATCTTTGTGAGTTTGAATCCTGGAAAGTAAATCATATTTTAGATGGAGCTCATTGTTGTCTGGAGCTCCTGAGGGCCCTTCACATGGTCTATGCGGGCACCGTGTTGGTGACCCCTGGTCTATACTGTATGTACAAGACATGTAGAGAATTTAAATTACTGTTCTCTCTGCAGTAGTTTGAATAAGATCATGAAGTATTAAAACTGCGTATTAAATGACTTAATTGATTAATCGTTTAAAAATAGATAAGGTGATGTATTTGACAGATTTTAAAATCAAAAACTGAATGAGGATTGTATTTCTGCTGAGTGTTAACTGACGTCTCTTATCTTCCTTCCCCTGCCTCCCTCTCCTCCTCTCTGTGTGATGGCCTGGATTTCTCCTCTCAGGTAAGAAGTGCTTTCATGTGTTTTCTCGCCTTCCTTTCCCATCATGTTCTCTCAGCAGCGCTCAGTTCTCTTGCTTTTCTCCGTTCAGCTGACTGCCAGTTTCTGTCAAACTCTGGCTCTGTCGACAGAAGCTCACATATGTATCCCAGATGGAGGGCTGAGCACTGTGAGCGGGTGCTGCGAGACCAATGGCGTGTGCATAAACACACAGGCACCCATCTGTGTGTGTGTGTGTGTGTGTGTCTCAGAGCGTTGTTTGCCAACGTTACTACAGGGGACTGTTACTGTCTCGTCAGGCCTCGAATGAAAGCAAAGTTTCTGGGCAGCAGAAAGAATAACACGCACGCACAGACACAGGATAAATCACTGGTTTGACTCTTACGTACTTGTTTCTGTGGGCTGTCTCATTCTTATTCAGCTTACTTCACATCACTCTAAATCTTGGCATTCACTGATGCCCAGAAACAGAAAGTAGTGACTGCTCTGTGAGCAAAGAGTGGTCAGCGCTGAGTCGCTAGTGACACACTCTAGTCAACAGTATTTGATGTAGAATTATTCAGCATTTACATGCAGATTGGTAGATGTATTGTAATGCAGCCTGCTGCTTACAACTGTCAGGCTGTGTTTGAAATGACATACTCCGCACTATGCTCTACAAACTTAGTGAACGTCTGCTACAGGGGTCACCGACATGGTGCCCCTGAGCCCCATGTAGCCCACATAGACCATGTGAGGGGCCCCGAGGAGCTCTAGTCACCAATTAGCTCCATCGCTAACACCTATTAGCCTTTGATTAGTTGCTTATTAGCATGCAAATTAGTAATATATTGACTCTTATTTGTCATTATTAAGTACTTATTAATGCCTTATTCTGCATGGCCTTATTATACAACCAGTAAGCCATTAACTAAGAGTTTTCCCTCAATAACCTCAGAATTATTACTTATTACTTATTAGTAGTAAGTAAGGAAAGTGTTGTATATGAATTATGATCTCAACATGCTCGGGGTAGGGTTAGGATTAGGGTTAATGTTAACCCTAACCCTAACCCCAACCCCGTTTGGACTGCGGGACTGCCATTAAGTCTATAATAAGGTATTAATAAGAATAAGGCATTAATAAGTACTTAATAATGACTAATTAAAAGCCAGTATGTTACTGATGCTAATAAGCAACTAATTAATGGTTAATAAGTGTTCCCTAAACTAAAGTGTTACCGCTCCATCTAAAATCTGATTAACTTTCCAGGATTCAAACTCACAAAGATAAATACATATGACAGATGTAGTTCGTACTTAGTAGAGTTAAATACTGCTGGACGGGATAAAGTTTTAGTATTAAATTAACCATCTTTAAATGTTTATTTTCACTGAAACATTGCACAGATGTTTTTAACACACTCAGTGCCATTAACGAGATAGTTCGTCATTTGCGTTTTATCACGGAGATTACTAGAATACACCCTGGCGGACGTCCCTCATCAATATCTCAGCTGTAATGTGATGTAGTGACCAACGGGTGACATGTAGGTGGCAGTAGAGCACCTTTGGATGAGAGATCGCCTGTGATGGGCAGAGCTCAGAGGGAGAGGAAAGGAGTTTATGAGACAGAAAACGGGAGCTGATGCTGAAGTTCCCAGCAGCTCACAGCAGCGCACACTCCACCAAAGCATGTGTGGGACTAAGTGGACTATTGAGTGTTGTGATGGTGAGAGGAAACGATAAAAAAAAAAAAACACGGGGCAAGCGCTGACACTCGGTGTGTCCGGGAGGAGGAGGAAGTTGCATGTGTGGAGACTGATGGGGGGAGAGACTTGGAGGACGGCCAAAATACAGTAAGAAAACCATTCAACTTCAGATAGCCAAATAATAATAATGTTGTCATCAAAAGTGTCACTAAAGCAAAAAAATTGCTTCAAAGACATTTTTCTCAGCTTTTTGTCACAAACTGGTGATTTGTATGAAATTTGCCTCTATTCAACTGCAAATTATGGAAAGTAGAGACTTTAATCTTGCAGAATCTGGTGTCAGAATTCAGATAGTCATACGTAGTACAAAATATTCTGTGGGTCTTTAAAAATCAGTCAAAATGCTCAAAAACGGCTGGCATTGAGGGGGTAGAAATTCTGAAAATAGCTGGCACTAAATGTGTTGCATATTTGGTGTGTGGGTTGTGGTATGTACTGCATGTTATGTACAGTATAACATAAGCTATATTTTTAAAAACACAAGGTGGATTTTCATAAAATGACATAATTATTACAATTTACAAATATTGCATGTTATATGATTAGTTAAAAGTTGTTTGTTAGTCGCTAGTAAAATAGGAAGATAAGATCATTTTTTATGAAATGAAATGAAACTGCATGAATTAGGAGTAGAAACTTAAACATTTCCTACCTTTTTAAGCTACTGCTAGCCTTCCTTATTATCTCACCCTCTAACATTTAGCATTTAAAGTAGCTCATAGTTTCAGAAAGGTTGGTGACCCCTGGTCTACTATTTACTATAAGTATGGTTAGGATCAGGGTTGGGGTCAATTACATTTTTCAGTTACAATTACGTTTTCAATTACCCTAGGTCAATTACAATTCAATAATGTTTACAGTGACTGGCATTTTTTCCCCCAATTACAATTGCTTTTTTTTTTTTTTATCCTCAGAAAGTCAATTACAATTACTTTCTCAATTACTAAAGTTAAATTATCATTAATCACAATTACTGAGCCTGAAATAAATAACCTAATAAAGGTTAACATGTTAGCATCTCTTATGATAACAGGTCCTAAATCAGCCGTAAAATACACTGAAAACAAATATCTATTATCTCATTTCTTTCCTATCTATTGGTTACATTGTTAGCCTTCATAATCAATGAAAATATAGGTTTTTATATTTTTGTCGTGGGCGTCTGAGCTTTTTTTGCATCAGTATAACCCTCAATTTATTTATTTATTTTTTTTTAAATGGTAAAATGTGGGAATCCTTGATGTGAAACACATTTTAATAATTGTTCCCATCGTTCCCCAGTTTTGTGTTGAGTTATAATTGACAATTTTTTTAGAACATTCATGGCAATTACAATTATGATTACGACAGCAACAGATTTTTAAAATTCTAATTGCATTACTCAATAATCGTGACCGATGATGAGCGTGTTTACACTCAGTCTAAAGTCGGTGAAGGAGGAAAAAGGAAAAGAATACCTGACACAGTGACACCGGCTTGTCCTGCTAAAGACTGTTAGAATAAAATCGTTTTAGATTTAGATTCCAGGCATTACTCTATGCTTGTGTGGCATTGTCTGTGTGCACCTTCAAGAGAACCTTAGAAGATCTTTGACTTTTATTTGGTTTGGCCTTGTTATGATGTTTGAAACCACGGGCGATACAGAGTAAGACTTCCTGCCCTTCTGGTGTTTGTTCTTCTGATTTGCATCAGTTTCTGTTGACTTTCTTTTTTCTCTTTTCTTGTCCTGGTAAAAAGACGCCCCGAGTGGTTTCATGTTATATTAACCTAAGGCTCTCATCACTCCTGTGCTTTATTGATTCTTATGGGGGGGGGGGAGTTATTAAACCAACTGCTGCGTTGTCTGTAGAGCTAATATTGACATTTACATATTAAATATATCACTAAGAAAGTTTTCTAGCAGCGTCAGCTTTTAAACTCATGCTGTCAGATGCTGCTTGTCCTTTTTCTCACCCTCAGCCACTCATTAAATATGCAATATTATCCTTTGTTGAGCGAGGAGGGGAAGAGCTGTGGTTGGAGTCGACACTCCGAGGAGATGTGTAATTAAAACGTGCCCAACAAGAGGCGTTTACATGTGATTCCACCTTGAATCAAAAGGAGGTGAAAGAGCTTAATTAGTCACAGTTAATTATGCAGAGTTCATTAAAACAAGTGGTGAGAAAGCAGTGATGGCTCCAGCAGCTGGATGCTACAAACAAAGGTCAAAGCTGGAACACATTTCACTGCTTTCCAAATCTGTCACTTTCATGTTGGTGAATTGAGTCTGTTGTTTGGATGCTGTTGTCTCCTCTGACTTGTATTTTACCCTTCAGACGCCTGTGCAGAGGATAGAAAGCATCATAATCTGCTTTCACTCATGTATTATTGCATTGGGATCTGTTGATCCAGAAGCATAAAGTCATTGTCAGCATTTATGTCAGTTTTCTTTTGGGTAATAAACAAACGCAGCAGAGTTTTTGTTCATGTTTATGGATCAGGACAGAAGCAAAGTCATTGTTTACTAATCCATGGGTGGTGAAAACTTTCTATGTGGCTTTACCGCAGAAGGTAGTTTACATTGTTAGGAACAGTTTGTCTGAGTTTGCTTACTTTTCCTTCGCCTACTGCAGTGGTTCTCAATCTTTTCACAGTCCTGTACCCCTTCAGATGTTTAACCTGAAGCCATGTACCCCCTGCACACTTAAAAAACATAATAATGTAATGTCATAAACAGTGTAGTAAGGGTGCAACAATTAGTCGATAGAATTCATCACAGATAAGTCGGCAATTGTCGGTTACGTTATCACCGTCTTCTTCAAGCTGTGGACGTAGCTGAACATTGTATTTCATGAGGAATGGCTCATCTCACCTTCTATAAATCTATGCTCAGAGCTGTTTTCATGTTACGCCCTCAATTCAGCCACGAATGGCCCTAAAAACCTTGTTCCACGGGCTTAAATTACCCCCAAGTCTTTTGTCAACCACTTTTTATTTTCTGGAGCGGCGGGAGCTCCGCGGTACTACTGCCCGTCCCCCCCACAGACGCTGCTCGTCACAGTCAACCTGAAGCTGCCATGCAGCGACACAGCGCTACCAGACCAGACCCCCACCCAACAAAGTGAACCAGTCCAATTTCCTCCGTCAGATCCACCCAAAGTTCCCACAAGCACGTTGACAGGGACGAACCTGCAGCGATTATGAAGTAGAAACTGGACTAAAGCTAACTAAGCTAAGCTAACGCACTGACTGGGCTAAGAGCTAATGCTAATGACTTCATAAAAAAGTTTATATTAAAGGGTAAAAAGACTATTGGAGTTATTTTCAGAAAATTTCATTTCACCTTTGACACAATAAAAAAAAAAAACTTACCTGCCCCAAGCCAAATTTAAAAGATTGTAGCAACAGAGGAAATAATTGTACGATTTATCATCTGATTAGATAATTCATCGTTTCAAGAATCGATGACGAGTTGACATTAGTTGCAGCTCTACAATGTATGCCTACAGTGAATTTTGTCTCTGAATTTGACTGATTCTGTTGAGGAATTCATTACTTAATTAGCCTACTGGTAATCTCTTTTATTTTGGGAAGATTGATATGAAACTAACAGATCTGGTCACTGTTGGATAATTTAAATCTTTGTTAAGGGACTGGGAAAGAGCTGGTTTTGGACAATGTGACTGTTTTTAATTATTATTATAATTTATAATAATAATAAAACAAATAATAATGGCTTGGATTTATATAGTGCTTTCTTCAAGGAGACTCAAAGCGTGTACAGAACCCATTATTCATTCACACCAGTCACTCAAACTGTCATACCGATGGTGATAAGCTACAATGTAGCCACAGCTGCCCTGGGGCAGACTGACAGAAGCGTGGCTGCCATTTCGCGCCTACGGTCGCTGTGACCACCAATGGAATTGGACATAGTTTTCTATTTCTTACACTTTTTGGTGAAAAATAGCATTTAAGTGTTTGATATTGTCCCAAATGATGCACGTAAGGCGTGCTGGGACCCGAAAAAGAAATAGGTCTGTTAGCTTTTCCCTATTCAGATATACTGTATTTTTTGGACTATAAGGCGCACTTAAAATCCTTTAATTTTCTCAAAAATCGACAGTGCGCCTCATAATCAGGTTTAGTAAACGATGAAGCGGCACTGCTTGATGGATTTTTGGCACTTTAGGGCTACTGTAGTCAGGCGCCTCGTGGAGTGATATGTACCAGTACTGTGCTTCAACATACTGACCTGAAAAAGTGAGTGTATTGTTCTGTATTTTATGTGTTAAACCTGAACAATGTTGAGAATTATTGTTAATGAGCTGAATAAAGTTTGACTTATCTGACTATTTTGTTTCGCTTAATGCGTCTTAATAATAATAATAATAATAATAATAACAAACCGGTGTGCCTTATGTATGAAAATATACCCGGTCAGACCCATTCATTAATAGTGCGCCTTATAATCCAGTGCGCCTTATTGTCAAAAAATAAGGTACTGTATTTTACTGATTCCGGATGTGAATTAAGTTTTTTCTCTCCATTTTCCCCAATCACGGAAAATCAGAGGCTCTAAACCCGAGTCACAATAAACCTGAGTATCGTCGTCACGCTAGTGTCTGAAACGTGACTTTAGGAATTTCCTCCGTAGCAGGTTGGCTCAGCCCTCCCTGGAGGTGCTTTGTGCTGACTGGGCAGTAATGAGTGTGTTGCTGATGGTGGGTGTTTATCCTGCCAGTGCATGGTGTGTAAGCCAGTGTCATCTCATCTGTGCCTTCATGGACTCAGCTGCTTACAGTCTGTAACCTGGCCTCCCAGCACTGCCACTGCTCATTATGGTGAATGATGTGTGTGTGTGTGTGTGTGGGAACAGACCAGTGTGTAGGTCAAACTGTAGATCCTGTGCTGTCACAGGGGAAATGTCAGGCTCCTGCTCTAGTTAGTGCAGCTCTTTTCAGCTCCAGCTCCACTCGTTCTGCTCTGTATAATTAACTCTGATAATGAAAACAGTTGCGAACACACGGCCATGGTTTAAGGGTGTGTTTGCCAAACCCTGGTCCCATAGTGGGCACTGGTTGGTCCCCAGACCCAGACATCCTTCTGGCCTTCCACAGTTCACAACCACGCATCTTATGTAAATCAGTCAGTTATAAATGTGTGTGTATCATAAACAAACATATAGCCTTAACAAGGGTTTGAGTCAATTATGATTGTAATCACGTAATTAATAATTAAATACAATTATGACGTAATTAGAATTTGTTGCTGTCGTAATCATAATTAAATTGTGATTGAGGTCAGAAAATTCTATAAAAATGATCAATTATAATTTAACGCAAAACTGGGGAACCATGTTAAAGTTCTATGTCTAGTTCTACACAAATGTAGTTAACAATAATTTAAATATGTTTCATATTAAGCATTCCCACATTTAAAAATTAAAAAAATAAATATCAAAATCTATATTTTCATTGATTAGGATGCCTAACAAGGAAACCAATAGATAGGAGAGAAATTAGATGATAAATATTTGTATTTAGTGTATTTTACAGCTGATTTAGGACCCGTTAGCATTAGAGATGCTAACAGAAAGCTAACACAAGAGGAAGGTTATCTTTTATTAGGTTATTTATTTCAGGCTAAGTAATTGTGATTAATGGTAATAGAACTTTAGTAATTGAGAAAAAATGCTGGTAAATGAAAATGTAGTTGTAATAAAAAAGAAATGTAATTGACCCCAACCCTGGCCTTAACATTATTAAAGGTGAAGATATCAGCCAAGTAAAATATTTAGAGGGTGATTTTGTCCTCCTATGATACGAAGAGTAGTTTTTGTGTGTGGTCATCACCATCCATACATTCATTTATGATCTATAACTATTTACACAATGTTTTAACTATTTGTTTGCAAAAAAAACCCCAAAAAGCAGTGGTTTGGGTGGTTGATAAGAATTATTTCCAGTGAGGAAGTGTTTGAAACGACCCTGTGTCTGTAAAATGCAAGATTTCTGACACTTAAAATACTTGCTCATGAGCACTGTGATCACACTCTGGTGCACCATCACACCTCGAGTGATATCTGCTGTATTAGAAAAAAAAAACACTGCTACTAGTGGCACTGCAAAGAAATACAGTAGCTGTGCTTTTAGGCTGTTCTTTCTCTGGGATAATTCTGTATTTGTGACAAATTAGGAAAAAATGTGCTAGTAATTTGATCACTTTGATTTGCTTCCATAATGCACTTTATGAATTGCTCTGGACTGACAGGAAAAGCCTTTCATTTATAGACTTGTGGGTTTTAGATGCAGCGTTGCAGCTTTTTAGTTATCTTTTTATCAGAGCTGCAAGTTTGATTAAAACGCTCCAAGACTGTGATTTTAAACCAACTACAATTTGTTTGCCTGAGCCGATCTGTCGTTCACATCCGTGTGTACCCCTAGGGGTACACGTACCCCTGGTTGGGAAACACTGCTGTAGACGACAACTTCACTGGTTACTTTTTATTTTGAAATGCATTCATTTTAGTTATCCTGACTATTTGAAACAGTATTTAATTCATTTTAGATCTTCCTATAATTTGGGACTCACATCTGAAACATTCTTTATTGTTCCTAGGACCAGAAAAGTAATTAGAAAACTTTCATTTAATTATAAAGCCCTCTTTGATTGGAATGACCTTCCTGCATCTATCCGCTCTATGACCTCCCTTAATATGTTGTGCAATACCTTCAAAATGTATGTAACTGTTTTTTAATCTTCTTGCTCAATCCGGAAGTGTATTCTCATCCGACGCTAATGGCTATGCTAACGGCAGTTTGGTATGACAATATCGCTGCTTCCAACTGTGCATCTGAAACGTGTTCATTTCGCTTTAGCTGGTGTTGGGCAAAGAACCTCCTCACGGACATTTCGGAGGATTTATAGACTCCTACGTGTTGCAGAGCTAAAGAGATGGTGGAATGTGTAACGCTTCACTTCCGGGTCACGTACTTTGGCAAATCGGTAATGGAGAAAACGAATAAAGGTGTTCGTTTTCAGTTTTTTGTTTTCTGTACCGAAGCAAAAGAGCTTGAATTTGAAAAACAAGGCGTTTTCCGTTTTTTCATTTTGGTTTTGGAAACAAATATCAAATAATTAGGGTTTTTTTTTGTTTTTCATGTTTTTGTTACATAATGAAAAACGAATGACAGTTCTTCGACAGTTGAGAGCCCTGTGTGTTTGTGTGTATGGTGTGGGTGTGATTGGTGTGTGAGAGGTACTGTAACATACTGTAATGTTTGCTTCTATGTATTATTGTTTGTATTCTGTGAAATGTATGTACAGCTGCTTCTGTCTTGTGCATTTCTTTTTTTGTTTGAACATTACTGAGGACCCCCTTGAAAACGAGATGGTTCATCTCGAGAGGTTTATCATATAAATAAATAAATAAAATGGGCAAAGTGTAGTTTCTCAGTGATGTAGGCCTAATGCAGCACTTTAAAGCTTGTTGTGAGGTAGTAGTATCTGTTTCCAACACCTATAGAGTTACATACATACATACATACATACATACATACATAATCTGTGTTGACATTAATTTATGTGCATCTCACAAAGCTTCCAGCAAACGCCCACCGTCCACCCCACACACCACTGTTTATTTATTCCTAGATGAAATACACCATAAACCTACAGCAGAGTGAGGTCATGGATGTCCTACTTATTAACCATCAATAGCTCCCATTCACTGCCTGTCTAGCTATTATTAGACCTGCCTGGACTGTCATCTGGTATCTTCAAAGGCGGTTTCATAAATCACTTACCACTGGATTTTTGTTCCCACTGCTCTGTGATCAACACACAGGGCAAAGTCGGAAAATAATACAAGTTTCCCTTGTTATTTGCTTTATGTCATCGTTTTTTTTTTTTTTTTTTCCATTTTCCGAATGAAAGAGCGACATTTGAGGCGAGCAGGGTGGAGTTTATTTTTTTTTCCTCTGCGCTTTGGAGGATTTTGGCGTTGCATTGTGACGTCACGTCAGGAAGTTGTTGTTTTGAATCATGGGGTCCTCTGGACTTTTTCCACATCAGAGTAACGCGACTTATCACTTACTGACACAATAAGATATCAGCGACTCAGAGATAGATATGATTTTATTATGAGCTGATAACAACAGGCACATCTCTCTGAAGTGCTGTTTAAATGTATGATAGCACTAGTGTGTGAAGCACATGAAAACAATTATTTAATAAAAAAAACAGTCATGGTCTAGTTTCCCACAGAAAGTTTAAACTTTTAGCCTAAAAAAAAAAAAATCAGGTGGAGAAAGATTTGAAATCACTACACACACACACACACACACACACACACACACACACACACACACACACACACACACACACACACACACACACACACACACACACACACAAAATCATCATCGCAATAAATCACAAACATAGTATTTACATAATATGGCATTATTGTAACAGGATTAGGATTAACATATTAAACACATCCTCTCTGAGATTGAATGCTACTGTGCGTGTGTGTGTGTGTGCACGTGTGTGTGTGTGTGTGTGTGTGTGTGTGTAGATATAGAGCATCCATCTCATCAGGAAGGGGTTGAAACACCTCGGACACATTAGCAGTCCATCACAGACACACTTGAGTTTAATATGCTCATAGTTAACACTAGGGATGTGCATTGTCATGACTCTGACGATATGATTTGCATGTCATGATACGATATATCACGATACTAAACAATATAATCTACATTAAGGTGTATTGTGATATCTATAATTACAAATTTCACATTTACGAGTACAAATTGGTATGGTATGATAATTTTTTTTCCAACTTGTGTGAACAAGTAAATGAACAGGATTGTGAATTCCATCTTTAGGTGCACATCGACAAAACATCAATATCTCTAAAAGGAAGTACTAAGTTTATAGCTGCTGTAAAGCAGTAAACTTAGATCTAAACTAAAACTCAAAGTAGCTCAATTTTGATCACGTGCATGCACATAGTGTTCTGTCAATTTTGGTTATAAAGACTCCAATGAAATAATTAAAATGAATTGATTTTCATGGCTCCTCTTTTGGTTCCAAATTGAACCGTTGGCTTAATTTTACTTTACAAAGTGATCTATTACATTCCATAGTGGGCTGTTTACAGACCCCAGCCTTAAATGTGTAAATCAGCAGGTGATGGATGGAAGGAAAAGTAAATGCAAATCTTTTTATCTTCAGCTCTGCTGCAGGATTGGAGCCTCTCAGAGCTTCACTGAGCCTTCTGGGAACGTGGCCCATCAGACATGGTCCACTAATTGGTTGCTCTTATATTTAAAAAAAGAAACCGAGTGCGTAGGGGGAGAACACCGAAGATGAATCTACGACTATAACCAATTATAATGAATCATATCCACAGTTAGTATTGGACATCTGGACCTTTGGATATTTCTGCCTGTTCTTGGATATTAATGTGCTTCACTAAATTATTTTTTAGCAAACTTTGCCAGTTCACTTTTTTGCCTTGTTCCAATTGACGTTGTAAGCATCTAAAAATGGAATCAATCGCTGCACATTTAAGGGTGGCACACTTTATCACAATGTTTTTTCTATTTTCTATTTTTCTGTATTTGGTACAGATGTTCAAAATGTCAATAGGAACAAGGAAAAATGCAATCTGGCAAAATTTAGAAAGCTTTTACTGATATTTTTTCAGTCTATTTTGAACCACCTTGTTGGATATTGTAAGGCAGAATTGTTGCTTCAGCACCTTCAAAAATCTTCAATCCAACCAGTGATTTCACAATTACTGTATAAAATATGCCTTAAAAAAAGGAATGAACGCTACACTGCTTAGGTATAAAAATGCTCCTATTTTGGGCAATTTGTCTTAAAAAAAAAAAAAAACCAGAGAGGAGGGAGGGAGGCTGGAGGTTTGCTGAGTCGCTGTGTTGAGCCTCTTTCCACATATGTCAGCTCTGATCTAAGCCACACCTGCTGCTAACCACGACTTAGCAGTGAGGGAGAGGGAGAGCGAGGCTGTAGCGTCTCACAGGCAGAGCAAACGCTCGCTGTCGCTGCCGGTTCTGTTTCCCTCTCTCCTCCATCGTCACAGATCTGCTCCTGGACGAAGCGTTTGTTCCTCCTGAGGCCATTTGTGTGTTTACCAGGAGGATTCTGCACCAGCTTGTCTCCAGTCTCTGTCACTTGTTCAGAGCTATGGGAGTACTGGGAACGAAAGGTTCACTCTCCACAAAGCAATTGGGAATTTGATTTGAGAACAAGTGTTTTTTATTATTATTATTTCTGATATTCACCTGGACATGTTAAAGGAGGAAAAGTCTACAATCTTTTTTTTGGAATGTGATCTAGAAGTTGAGGTGTCCTGGGACTCTGCGTTACATTAAAGCCCTGCACCCCCACCCCTTGCTGAGGGGTGACAGCCTCCATCCTCACTCTGGAGACGAGGACAGGCGTGCACTTATTAGGAGGTTGGGCAGAAGATGCCAGCCATCCTGGTGGCCTCCAAGATGAAGTCAGGACTCCCCAAACCTAAACCTGTGCACAGCGCGCTGCCCATTCCTCAGATCTCCAGCCGACCGACGGCTCTGCCTCTGCAGATGGGACCGCTCAAGACTCACACCGGCACGTTTAGCCCCCAGGCTGCTTTAAGAACCAGAAGATCCATCGCACCAGAGTCACAGAATGATGGAGACACTCAGGTCAGGATGTAGAACACTTATCTCTACTTAACGGGGGGCAATTTTTTACATTAGAGAAAAACTGCTGTTAAAATCACAAAAGAAATGTATTCGATAAAGTTCAATACTCTTTGTTTTTATCCAATTTTAACTGTATTCAGGGTATATGAGTCAAAAAAATTGTTTTTTGACTCAGTAAAGCATATTTAAAATAAGAACATTATTAGTTGTCCTGTTGGGTTTTAGATAAGTCCATACAATGCAACACAGAATACCAGGTTTCCTGTTTTTTGTTTGGCTTGAGCAGCATTAGAGAATCACACAGCAGATGGAACTACAGCAATTCCTCGAGAACCTTCAATACCTCGATTACAAAAAAAAGGATAAAATAAATAAAATAAAATAGGATCAATGAATTTTCTCTGCCTATAACCTCGTTTATTTACAAATACATTTTTAAATTGAATTGTAATTTATTTTTTGGTGCCATGCCTGCATTTGTTGTAGTGGAATCTTTTTGGTAACACTTGAGCTTTTCTACATAAAGGCTGACATTATGCTGTCATTATTATGACATAACACCTGTCATTAGCATGAATAAGGTGTCATGAAGGCTGTCATTAAGTGTTTTTCATTATTAACCAAACCCTAACCCTTTGTTACCCTAACCCAGGGGTCTGCAACCTGCGGCTCTGGAGCCTTATGTGGCTCTTTGGGTCCTTTGCCATGGCTCCATATAGCTTTAAAAAAATACTGAAATAAAGGGTTATTTTCTTACAGAGGCTATTAATGATTAATGGCAAATAAAATCAAGATATAACAATTTGTTAACTTAAAAATAAATCACGTTATGCACCTTCCTACTTCATCTCCTGCAACATCTACAGACCATCAACTTTCCTGCACCTGTGGTTAACCTTAAGTTTTCCATCCCTGGTAAGATAACTAAACCAACAAAAACACTATTCTGGAAGTAAACAGAGATTTTAATTGTGTGAGAACAGATTCATTTAACTACCAATGTGCCGGTTATATATGCATGCTTTATGTGTGGCAAGAAATTAGCAATTAGCATGTGTTGATCACATGATCATGCATTAATACATTAAATACATTAACATAAAAAATATTATTTATATAAATTGTGTTCATGTAAACTGAAATGCGTAAGAATTTGAAGATGCAAGACACGGTTTTGTTGTTATTTTTTTATGTCAATTTATTTTAAACTGTTTTTAAGTTGCCATTTACTTGATCAATATAAATCAAATCAAATTAAATCAAACATTATTCTATATCATTTTAACTGTATAGAATTTAATACACTGTATTGTATACATTGAGGAGGTATTTTTCCGGCTCCAGGAGGACTTTATTCGGGGTGAGATGAGGTTAAATGGCTCCTTTGAGAGTAAAGGTTGCAGACCCCTGCCCTAACCCCACTAGATCCCTCCACCTAACCCAAAAAACATACTCTAAACGTGTCATAACTTAGTGAACGATACTTACTGATAGCTTTTATGACACCTTATTCGCTAATGTCAGCCTTATGTATAAAACTTCAAGTAAAGTTTTATCCATTTTTTTCCTCCTTTGCATAATACCGATGTAATCAAAAGCACAGACATTTAAAGCAGATGAAAACAATAATTGTACCATTGTCGCCACAAAGATGACTGATAACACACAGAGCTTTGACGCGGATTTGTCAACAATAAATGTTAAATTTTTTCTTGAAAATAAAACAAATTGGTTGGTATTATTAAGTGATCGGCCCTATTTTCTGTTGCATGTTTAAAATGTATACAAATAGTTGATAGAATACTCGATTACCAAAATATCTGCAGCCCCGCAGCAGATATCAGAGCTCCTACTGCCTGCTGTCCACTATAGCGCAGCGTAGCAGGCTATATCTGAGTGTCTGTTTTGCTGTGTTTGTAAAATATTAGCTGCGCTTGGCAACCCTTGCAGAGTCGTGTAACACCATGTAAGGCTGTGAGTGTTGTTGAGGCTTCACTGGCTGCTACAGTAACTGTAGTGACTCCTTGTTCAGAGCCAGGACGAAGGCGGTCGCGTCACTGAAAGACACGTGAGGCCAGTTTTTATGATTAGTTTGTTTTGTGCCTGATCACGTTTTCTCACTGACCTACTATGACTAGTGACTTTCTCCTCCCTCTGCACTCTGGGTCGTCCTTTTCAGGGACTGAGTTAACTCATGACCTTCCCTGAAAAGTGTCAGGTGTATAATTCATTTGATGACATGAAGAGTGTGACTTTAAGCCAAAATATTCAACGTTAGGAAAGGCAAATGTTTTTCTATTTGCACGTTTCAAACACAAGGCAATTACTGTGCTTTACATCAGTGTTTCTCAAATGGGGGTACGCGATGGCACCACAGCGGGTACTAGAGAGAGAGAGAGAGAGGAAAATTAACAAATGAAATCATTGAACATATGGGATTTTATGTGTATTTTTAGTTAAAAATTATTATCATACTAAATATTACCAGCAACTCACAAAACAACACTAAAAACACACCAAATAAGAGAAAAACATACTGAATAACAAAAGGAACAGACAAACAACAAAATATGCAAAATTCCACCAAAAACACACACACTAAGGGAGAAAAATATTTGCTTTTACCAGCAACACACAAAACAACAACAAAGACACACTAAATGAGAGAAAAATACACAAGATCACTAGAAATACACAAAAATAACAGAGAAACATACAAAACGACACAAGATGCAACCAAACGACACCAATAACACACACACTGATAGAATAATTTAAATAATACAACACACAAAATAAGATTGTATTCAGGAGGCATTAAATACTGTTTCATTCCACCTATTTACAAAATGAGATTCTTTAAAATGTACGTTATCGCTCATTTATTCCACCATTATGCTCTATAGGTTTATTTTCCATACAATTCTGACTAAAATGTTGTAGTTGGACAAAGGGGGTACTTGGATTCAAAAATAAGAGAAAGTGGGTACTTGAGCCAAAAAAAGTTTGAGAAACCACTGCTTTACATGAGCAACAGAAAACATTTAAACATTTAAAATAAATAAGAATATTAAAATTGGCAGTAAAAACATAAAAAATCAGCAGTAAAAACTTTAAATCAACACTAATATGATGATAAATCTCCCTCTCAGTGATTTTAAATTTGATTTAAAAATGTTCCCATGTGCTATCAGTTAGTTTCATTTCTTTGCAGCATAACAACTAAAAGCAGCATCCCCATGTTCACTGTGAGCTCTGGGCTCCACTATCTGACCTGTGTTCATAGATCTGAGAGACCTGCTGGGTTCATACCTGACTAACATGTCACTGATGTATTCTGGACCAAACCCATTCACACATTTATACACCAGCAGCAGAACTTTAAAGTCTATTCTGAGGCTGACTGGGAGCCAGTGTAAAGACTTTAAAACTGGAGTAATGTGTTCTGACCTCTTTGTTCTGGTTCAGACCCGAGCTGCAGCGTTCTGAACCAGCTGTAGATGTTTGATGATCTTTTGGGGGATTCCTGTCAGAAGACCATTACAATAGTCCAGTCTGCTGGAGATAAAAGTATGGACCAGTTTCTCCTGATCTTTCTGAGTCATTAAACCTTTCACTCTGGAGATGTTCTTTAGGTGGTAGAAGCTGTTTTTGTGATAGATTTGATCTGACTGCAGAACACCAAGGTTTTTGACTTGGTCTTTAGTATCTTTAGTATTGTTAAGATACTTGCTGGCAGCAGTCTTCTTTTCCTTGTTACCAAAGACAATCCCTTCCATCTTGTCATGATTTAAGAAGTTTTCACTCATCCAGCAGTTTACCTCTGTGGGACCATAGTCATCTGGGTTCAGTGACAGATATAGTTGTGTCATCTGCATAGCTCTGATAATTAATTTGTCCTAAAGGATGCATATAAAGGCTAAACAGAAGGGATCCAAGCACAGAGCCCTGAGGAACCCCATAGGACATTTTTAATCTGTCAGATTCAACATTTCCAATGCTTACAAAACAACTTTGCTCATCCAAGTAGGACTTAAACCAATGCATTACTTTTCCATTTAGTTCAACCCACATTTGCAATCTGTGCACATAATGTTGGTTGATCCTGCAGTGGTTTTAATGGTCTGCTTACAGTGTGAAGGCTGCTGGGTTTCTCTCGGGGGGGGGTTAATGAACTTGATTCAGAGGGCTGTGAGGCAGAACCGCTGGTTAGGACTCGGGACTAACCCTCAGTGGACTCCTCACCATGAACCCAATCTGCTTCTAGGGCACAGACACAACACAAGATGTGTTTTCTTCTATTTTCAATGACTTTTTACGACCTACATTCAACAACAACAACAACAGTTCGTGGGCAGCGGTGTAAAGAGGACTGATCTATCCTACTCAAGTACAAGTACTATTATTTGATTGAAATTGTACTGAAATACAAGTAAGTCATGCATGAAATACTCAAGTACAAGTAAAAAGTTGCTCAATTAAATACTACTCGAAATAAAAGTTCCAAGCTACTTTCACCCCCACATTTATTTTTGGTAATACATTTTGCCGCGGTTCCCTTGTATACAGTAAATATCTCATGTATAAACTTAAAAGGGAAGAGACCAAATTTTGCACAATTGGATTTTTTTTTCACAAAGGCATCTGTATGAAATAAAATGTTTGTCAAAATGTACTTATTTAAAAAAAATAAAATAACACCAATTAATTTAATTAAAAAAAAAAAAAAAAAGTTTATGAAGATAATAACTAGCATTCAATGGTTTTTTGGCACTGTGCATTATGTTTAATCTGATTGGTTGGCTATGATGTGATGCATTCAAATGTCTGGTTATTTCATTTTTTGTAGTTTTACAATGTCCGTTGATCATTTTAAAACAAAAAAAATGAAATATTTTACTTCGTAGCTGTTGGGTGTAGCAATGTAACAAATTACTTAAGTCAAAAAAGTACAAGCACCCATAAAAGCAACTCAATTACAGTGACATGAGTAGTTGTAATGCGTTATTTTTACCTCTGTTCGTTGGTTCATTCACCCAAAATGATTCAACCTTCCACTGCTAGAACAGCTCCATCCTGTTCCTCTCTCTTTGCGTAAGCAGATCTGACGTCATGTTCCAATCTTTTCAGCATTGAAAGTACAGTTTGATAACAGTGTGAGCCAGCTTTCAACAGATGGGAAGATATTTTCAGCTCTGAGTAACAGAAACACTTTTCTGTGATGAACAGTGGAGTGGTAAATCGCTCATCCTACTCTGTCCCTTTCATAGGACTGACATTATTAGGCATCATCAACGTCAAACCTTACACTGTCTTTATTCCAAATGTGATGGCGGTAGGAAAACGTATACGATGCACAGGCTCTGAAATGCTAGATATCTTTGTTAAAGTGCTTTAAGAAAGCTACGTTTGCAGATGAACTGTATAAACTGCTGTCATTTATCAAAACAGTAAGAGATCCAGTACCTATCTACGACTGATTTTATAATAATGCTCATGTCAACCGCTCTATAGATCAGCATCTAGATATGCTTGTTCTACATTCTTAACATGTACTAATTGCTTAGAAAAGATGTTTGTGATTGGCTACTACGATGTTGTGCGTGGCAGTTATGACATTTTGAAACTTGTGTTTGTCCCTCACAAGCCACCGTAATGTGAGCAATCCCGGTTTTTCAATCCAAGAACTTCTTAAAGTGTTTAATAGTAGATGTTTCTTAGGAATATTTTTTAGGTATTTCTAATTTTTAGGTACTTCTACAAACTTCAAGTACCGTAATTGTTGGATATTACAAGTTAGACTTATTCATTCTCTACTTTCTTTTTTTTTTACCTAGTAAAACATGCTGTTGGTTGAGTTTCAGCACATTTAGTGACTTTAGATATTAGATTTGGAAATAAACAAGGGTGAAATTAGTCTCTTAATAAAGCTAAGGCTACTGTAGTGAAACCACCTTTGAGTCCGATGTCTGAGGTTCCAATATTTCCTGAGAGAGAATCTGCATCTCCCAGTAATCACTCACACCTTGTTAGATTAATGACCCAGTTGGCGTTTAACACACACAACATATGCTGTGTGCAACTGTAACCAACACTTAATCTTTAATGCATGATGCGTGGCAGAAGGCACTGACAGATACTGTGTGTGCGCGCATGTGTGTGTGTGTGTGTGTGTGTGAGAAAATTAGAGGCCCTTCCTCCCTTACAACCTTTTACCATGCTGTAAAACACAGCTCCTCTGCTGCCCTCTAGCGGCTCATTTCATCCCTGCATCTGCTGTTTTTCTTCTGTTTATTGTTCCTGTTGGGTTTCTTTAACCTCTCAGTGCATTACCTTTTCTACTGTTTTACTTTTTTTATTCTAAATATTTGAGCTTCTTCATGTTCCCACATACTGACTGAAGCCTGGTAGACGTTGAAATCTAATCCTTTTCTTTCCAGATGAGAAAGATGACTACGGAAGCAGATTAGGGCCAGTTTTGATAGAGAATTTTTTTTGTGGGCAAATCAAGAATAAAATTGAAAATACGAGATTAAAGTTGAAATTTCGAGAATAAAGTTGAAATATGATATTGTGATAAAAGGTTTGCTAATAAAGTCAAATCTACTAATTCACCATATGGCGATAAACAGCAGATCGTGGCCGTCTACAAAATCCTGTGTAACGATGAATGCGCTAAACTATAATTCGAAGTTGGGTTTAATAACAAAGAGATTATTTTTTGTTTAGCTCATAAACACTGTGTTGTAATCTCTTTAAGAACTATGTAGAGATATTGCCAAAAACGTAATCTGTTCAGAAGGAAAAACCAGTAAAGTTTGAAAGAGGTGGAGCATTCAGTCGGTCTGTGGCTATTGAGGAACTACGGAAACAGATTAGGACCAGTTTTAATAGAGACTGTTGTCGTATATGGTGAATTGGCCCCAGTCAGCTTCTGTAGATTTTACTTAATTAACGAACCCTCAACTTTTATCAGAATATTGTATTTTGAGTTTATTTTCACAATTTCGATTTTAATCTCGTCTATTCAATTTTAATCTCAACATTATATTTCATTTTTATTCTTGACACTTTGACTTTATTCTTGATTTGCCCATATTTATTTTCATCATCAAAGTTGGCCTTAATCCATTCCGTACCTGACAGACTTGGTGTGAAAACTAGTTTTAATTTAAATCATTTTAAAAGCTCATCTGAGTTGGTTGGAAAACCTCATCCTGAGAAAAAGCAACGTATGGTCTCTGTGGGAGATTAATCAGTGATGCAGATCAACACGTGTGAACCTGGGATGGATTATAATTACACTCATTTCAATATTTTACACTGAATGCAATTTGATTTGGGGAATTGATTTGAGGATATGGGTGAACCTGTTTAATTAAATGACCTTTAATTTAAAGATATTGATTTGTAATGATTAAAGAGTGTGGATTGCACCAGGGATTTTTCCCATTGTGAACTGCTTCCTAATAATGAACAGGTTTCATAATCTTTACCTCTTTAGATGGCTTTACTGGCTATTAAAGTTCCTGAAATCATACCAAACACGGTTAATAATGAAATAAAGTTATACTACTTCAGATTATTTCACCTGATTAAACTAATACACCAATGACTAAACCAGTCTTACTTCCTGTGCCTTTTCAGATTTTATAGCAGTCATAATAATCTGAACCTCTGTTTTAGCACAGCACATTAAAAACACATTTCAGATGAAGCTCTGCATGCATTTGCAATCACAGGATAACAAGATCACTGCTTGATCCGTTACATGTAGTGAGATATTTTAAATGGAATTGGACTTACAGTATTTATCCTTTTTTCCACACTCAATCACCCTTTTCGTGTGATAAATAGCGTGTAAATCTGTTATATTGGCCCAAAACATGCATGCGAGGCATTTTCATGTCATTTTGGGGACTGATTTTAAATAAATAGGGAGAGAAAAAGAAATATCTGTTTCTGTGTCAGATTGATTCTTCTGTTTCAGAACATGACATCCATTGCGTTTCATGCAGACCATATGTTATATAATTGTTGTGCTCCCCTAAAAGTCTTCAGGGTACCTGGGAAAGGTCCATTATGCTATTTTTCACCCATCTCCATTTGTTTTAAGAACCCCAACAACATAGTATTTGAGGTTTATTTTCCCAAACTTGCCTGTTTTCCACAGTTTTAGGCTCTGAAAAGTACATTTCATGACGCTTCTAAAAACAGGCTGTTTTGGGGCCTACTTATGCATATATCTACAGACAGACTTTATGCCTTGCTCATTGATCACCAAAGCGATTTTTTTTTCTATCTACACACTCTGGTTATTGTTTTCAGCCAAAAAACTGCACATTACAGAAAAACACATGGCTATTTAAGTGGCTTTTATGATTTTGAGTCCGTTTCAGCGCTTCAGGCTGTGTTTATCGCAGCAGCAGCAGCAGCAGAGTCATTCAGCTGCTTCAAACACTCATCGGAGTGTTAAGCTGCTAAGTCTCTTTCTTCTCCTCCTCATCTCTATTAACTACAGGAATAGTGCATTTAAGGTTATAATCATTTGTTTTGTCCAACCGCTGCGTTGCAATGTGTCACAAACTCGTTAGATTATGTCAAAGGTGATACGAGGCAATATAACGGATACTAAAAATGGAACTGCTCCGGTTGCTACTTCGTTGCTGCCCACTGCTCCTCAGGGAGGGGTTAAATGCAGAGAACACATTTTGTATATGTAGCTTTACATATATGATGGTAGTTTGAGAGGGAGGAGCTCACATTCTTATATAGTAGGAGGAGGAGTTTCCGCGATGTGATGTCATGTAGTGAGAAAAATCCAACTGGCCCATTTGAGATGACTTTTGACAAAGTGTGGAATAACAAGGGAGGGAAGAAACAAAACTTTCTCAACTTTGACCCTTTGAATGAGGCTAAAAGGATATATGTCACTGTAGCAAAACAATTATAAAGTTAATTTTTCATAATACTGACCTTTTAAAGCCATTCCTGCTTGACCAGTAGAATATCTCACATGTTTTTTGATCTGTGGCTTCCTGTGGGTATCAATCATGAGTTTAACATTGCTTTTACATCCTTCTAACATCCCCAGCAGGTCGCAGTTAAATGCCACGCTCCCTCGTGTTGCTTTGAATTACTGATGTCGTCCTGCCTGCCTGAAGCAGGACAGATTGGACGGTGGTGGTGGAGGGGGGTTCTGGGTAACTATATTGGTTCTTTATTTATTACCATGACAAAGGACCACACATACGCACACAGGTCTCCTCGGGAGGCGGCGTAACTTAAAGGCAGATTTAATGGACGTGTGGGTGATTCATTGATGGAGAGTTCATTGTTGGGTTGGAAATAACCGAGGTTTTAACAGACTGCAGCAGTTCACACAAAAAGCACATGAGTGATCCTCATGTCTGACACTAATGTACTTCATTCCTCTGTGGATGAGAAACTAAAGTCACTGTCATTGTGTTAGAGACACATTTTCAGACAGTTGACATTTTAGTGATTAAAGGCATCCTCCAGCAGTGGCTGATCTGCTCGCTCGGCTATCAGCATCAGACAGGAGCTGATAACCACATACACACCTGTGAGTCCATCATCAGACCAGACTGAGACCGGCCAACATAGCAGAGCAGACTCAGACCAGCCTCGGGAGGGAGGGAGAGATAACAGCAGGTCATCTTTGGTTTTCATCTTAGGATTAAGAAGTAGCGTTTTATAGAGGAAACATGACAGACTGTGTTTAATTGATATGGTTCAACCTTCTCACAACTACCTTCATATTTAACAGACTCATCTTCGATTTTATTATTTCGTGAACGTTTTCAGTTGAAACTATAAACTTTATTGTAAGACGAAATGTATCTTTTACAAATTTCGGTAACACTTTACTTGAAGTTTTATACATAAGTCTGACATTACGCTGTCAATTTCTAACCTGGCAAGAACCAGATTGATGTGAAGCCCCTCCCTCTAACTCGAGTCCTCCACATCGATCTGGGTCTGTGTCTGGCAAATCCTTTCGCAACCAGGGAGTGACATGAATAGAATGCTTGAAGCTGATTGGGCAGAAGCGCCTGTTCACCATGGTTTGTTTTAGCCAATCACACAGTAGCAAATGATGATGTCGTCATCGGCATGTGCCACAGCGACGCTGCTACAACAACAATAAGGCTCTGCTTGTGAAAACTTTGTTTTGGGATAGTAATGCTGCGGTCATCATGTCGTTGAGTGACTTTTGCCGTTTTTGCAACACGATTATGTGAGTTCAGGGCACATTAACCATCCTCCTGTGTCGACATCTTTCTATTTTGATTCGGAGCTATGCTAATAGCGGTAGCCCAATTAGTTCCTCTCCCCGCAACTGCGCATGTGCCAGTTTTGCTTCGGATCGTGTGCCTTCGTCACACCTGGATATCCCGCCCTAAACCACAACATTGCCTCATGATTGGTTCTGATCGGGTTGGTTCGGTTTCGAAAGGCAAAGGCGGGAACAGCAGAAGATGTTTCTGAACACCAGGAGAATCCATCTATCAGGCAAGGTTAGTCATTATCTGTCATTAGCATGAATAAAGCGTCATGAAGTCTGTCATTAAGTGTTGTTTGCTAAATTATGACAGCTTTGGAGTTAAGTTGACTAATGGCCCAGGTTGGTGACCCTGTGATTGGCTGTTAGTGTGAATACAAACCTCACTATAAACCAGAATAAGTTACATGAGCTCAAAAAAATTGAGACAATCAACTGCCTCCATTTTTTTAAAGTTGATTAACATTAAAAAGGCAAAATTTTCCAGAACTTATAAGGTTGGATGACTGGATAAATGAAAGTGCTATATATTATTTTAAATAATCCCTATTTGAAACAACAACAATAACATTACTACTTTATCATTCTTAGCATGCAATTACTTAATTCTATTAAGTTGTTATGCTTACTTAAAAGCAAATATAGTTCCATTTACTCAAAAAACTTTAGTGAAAATGTAACATCAACTTTGAATATAAACTGGCTACTCTACTTAATTACTTTGAACGTTTGGGTTTACAGTGCTCAGTGTTTTACCTTCGATGGTTCCACATCTTATTATAAATCATACATACATCTTCTCCAGAAATGGATGAAATGAAATGAGATATCTTAGGTGTGAATAGTGAGAAACTAATTTTATGGCGGCCATATGTGTTCAGACGACAGTTGGCTCCAGTCGTTATGACCTCATCATCATCCCTAATGCGTCTCGATCAGATTCCACTTCCTGTGCGCCGGTCCTCACTCCCTCCTTTGTGAGGTCACGGCTGAGGACGTAACCGTGTTAATTAAGACCGGCATCTGCTTCTCCTGAGTCAACATCCCCTCATTGATCTCGCTCCAAGGTGCCCTCCTCACTTAGGTTTCACTCCTCCTGTACATTAGCTGTCATAAGAAGCCCTCGCGGCCTAGACAAACGGGCCATTGTGAGCGGGGCCCTCCGGGGACGCTTAGACTAACGCAATCAGTTTCATCTCTGTCTGGAAGCAGGAGCAGGACCCAGGGTGGAGAAGGACTGAGGAGCCCAGAAGTAAAGGGCGTCAGGGCTGGAGTCCGCCTCCCCAGAGGGTCTCGCTGTGGTTGGGTAACCATGTGACCTTTATGGAGCCATCAGAAAAACCAAAGAAGACCCAAATTATTTAAACACAGAATGAAAGTCTTACCAGGAAAAGATTCACTTTATACAAACTGATCATCAAATAAGCAATAATTCAACAGGTAAATATATTGTTAAAAACAACTATAACAACCTCATTGGTTTGAAAACATGAACAAATCTTGGAAGCTATGTTACGTTGTAATAACACATAGTTTAGGCCTCATTAATCAATAAATCCAAGGTATTTTTTCTAAAAAAACAGGAGAATTTACTCACAAACAAGCTGTTTGGAAGGTTGAAATTTTGGCTTGCATGATTGTACATGACAAACAACCGGTTTGTTGACAAATGGTCATGTGACTCAAACTTCACATTTTTGGCGCAATGTGCATTGTAGGATTGGGAATCCTGTAGAACACGTGTAAAACTCCTGATCCAAGGGCCAAATCCGGCCCTTTCAAGCATCCAAATTAAAAAATTATAGAAAAAAATGTAAATGACCAACAAATTCTGTTGTAGATATCTCAGAAAACATGAATCATTGTGTAAATGAAACTCATCAATATTTGCAGATGATCACAGTTATCCCGGTGCTTACATTGCACGATTGCAATTATTCTTATTCGTTAAACTGTTGGGGGAAAAAAACTAAAAATTATTACCAATTACAAAATCCTTCAATTTTCCTCAAATATTACATAATGTTTCCTTTATTGAATAGAAATTGCTCACAAAATCTAGGAAATTTCAAGTGAAGACCCTGTTGGGGCTGATATCTGTCACTTATTGCTTGGATATTGTCAGTTTCTTACATTTTTATTATTTTATGTATATGTAGAAGTGCAAACTAGGGAACAACAATATTAGTTTTCTCCCCAGCATAAAATCTGTGGCCCTCAAGCTGCTCCGTATTTGGCCCCTGGATTAAAATGTGTTTTGCTGTAGAAGAATAAAAAGACAGCGCCGAAGAAGTTTCTTTACAAAGTGTTTTTACTTAATTATTTTCATGATTTTTTTGCATTTCTTCGCTTGATGCCGTTTTTTGTTCTTCTTTTCTTATGGTTTTCCCCTTGACGTGACGTCACTCCAGTCTCTTCCATATTTGGATGGTTCCATTGAAGCCACAATATCAACATCCGCCACTGTTTTGGCACAACTTTCAATTTGAGAAAACAGCAGAAAATGTCACTTTGGCAGAGTTGTTGGCATCAGTAGCAGATAGAGATGTAACGATTAATCGTAAGGCAGTTAAAAATCGATTCATAGGTATCACGATTGACATAGATACTTTGAAAATTGAATCGCAGTACTCCAGCAGAGGGCGCGATATATTTATCCCTTCTCTTGTCCAGCAGTGGACAAGCGGCGGGCGGAGTCTGCTACTACTTTCTTTCTGGCCGCCTTCTACTCTTAAACATGTTAATAAATGATTCCTTACCCCTTTAGCACCGAAAGAACATCTGTAATATTACGTGAATATCTGTTAGCTCTGTCTGCTAGCATAGCATCTCTTCTTCACTGCAAGAATTTCTGCATGCCAACCGATCACTGGGTTACCAGCGCCCTCTGCTGGTCCAAACAAATATCTGACGTAAATCGGTGCAATTACGGTTTTTTTTTTAAAGTCCAATTGTTAAGGCGCAAAATACATTTTCAGTAGCACTTTTAAAAAGAAAAATAACTATTATGTAGTTTAAACCAGAATTTAAATTAATAAGCTTCTTCTTCATTTGTATTATTCCTTTATTTATTTCATTCAAGATTTATTTTTAGTTAAATTGCATTGTTTTGAATAGTTTATCAAGGGATTCTTTTGACAATGAAAAATAAAAGGAAAATAGAACCATATTTTTCAGTCATCATTTGTCTACAGTCCCATTTTGTAAAATAAATCGTGAGAGAATCGTATCGTGAACCCAGTATCGTGAATCGAATTGTATCGGGAGTTGAGTGAATCGTTACATCCCTAGTAGCGGATGAGAACAACTTTTGGATGTAATAAAGCTATGGTATAAAAATGTTAGGGTTTGTCCCCATCAGCTTTAAAGGTGACAGGAAACATGACAGGAAACATGACAGGAAACAGCTCCACTCTGTGAATATTCACCACATCCTGGTCCCATCCAGTAATAATTGAGATGTCTAAACTCCTAAACACATATTAAACATTCACAGATCCTCTTGATCGATTGTTGTTGAAATACTGTCCACTCTGTTGTAGTGATGACCATTTAGTTTCTGTGCTATGTCAGAAATAAAAACATGCAATAAACTCGTAATAAACTAACAAACAAAATAAAGGAACATGCTGTAAAAGTTTACGTCTAAGCATTTAAAGTATGTGTTGGTGTTTCACAGCTGATGTGTATTTAAATACAATTTAATGTATTGCAACAGCTGCCACATGGCATCTAAGATCTCAAATGTCCCTTTAATCAGATTTATTAGTAGACATTAGATAGCTTTCTTGCTAATAACTGAAAAATATTATGCTTATTTAATCCTGAACACTCAAAGATGCAGAGAGAACATGCAAACTCTGACCACGTCCTGAGTGGAATCAATTTTTTTATAGGATATAAAATAAATGAAGTGAAAGCATGTTTTTTTTTTTTTTTACAGTAGTGGACAAATATCCTGATTATCCACTTTGTACCTTTGATCCCACATCAAAGCAACTTACACGTTAGTGTCCGTCTCACATAGCTCCACACCACCAGCACAGATTTAATGACATTCAGACACGACAAGTAAAGAAGATGTCAGCGTTTAGTCGTCGTGTTGAACAGTTTTACTACAAGCTTTCAACAGGCTCATTAAGTGCAGCTGCAGTTGAATGGACCAAGCGTGCTCTCTTTCACAGCCTCATATAAACCTGTGTGTGCACGGGACAATAGGGGGTAACCCTGCTGAGGAGGGGCTTTTGTTTCGGGGTTCCCTACCTCTGAGACCTCCGAGCTAGGGAGGGGGAGGGGAGGGGCGACTGCTGGGCAGGAAGAAAGGGGTGACTCTGTGACATATGGTGGTATTGGAGAAAAAGATGCTTGATGATGATGAACAGGATCAGAGTTAACTGTGGATTTTTTTTTTTTTTCATATTATATTTTTTTTATTTTGTAGTATGGAACAAATTATGAAACAGACAGGGGCCTGGGTTGTACAAAAAAGGCACAATAATGGATAAAAAGATCAAATAAATACAAAAGTTAAGTAATATGAATATGAATTGAACATATGAAAGCGATATTTCTAAATGTCAACAAAGTATAATTGTGCTTTAAACATGTTTCCATTGGCAGTTTTGTAAAATCTCATCCCATGAGACTTTGCTGCAGAAAGACGACGCTCCAAACCTCCTTATAACACTTTTAAAGTATAATGCAAAGAGATGTCTGAGTCTCCTCTTCTGTCTGCACGTACCGTGTCATGTTTTCTTGGAGAGCAGTGGTCACGTGACTAGGTATAGATTCACGTCCTGCGACGTGTATTTGCGGAAAAAACGTTTCCGTAGCGCTTTTGCAACACATTTCAATATCGAAACGTCTGAAGTTCCAGTTCCAGTTTTTATATATTGTTTTTATATTATATGATATATACTGTATATGTGATATTATTTATGATGTTTATAATATAGAGTCTTAAAGTTCCTCTGGAGCCAGCACTTACTGTAGTTATTGCTTTTTGACTTGCTATTCTGAATATTTTCAGGAGGTAGGCATCTTTCCTACCAAGTCCTTCAAAAGTTCTAACTGTGGACTATTTTGCTGCATCATTATTTAGCAAATCATACTTTTATTTTCTAATAAAAAATATAAATTCCTAATTATATTCTTGTGCCAAACAAATGTAACGTCTGTGGTTGCTTGTCCGCAGACTTTTTGGTTCGTAATAACTTTAACAGTGTCTAATGAATCAACAACGAGACTGACTAGTGTGGAGTTCGCATGTTATCCTCGTACAATCTAAAAAACATGACCCTTAGGTTGATTGGAGTCTCTTTATTGCCAGGGTGGACCCCCGCCTAACGCCGGAGGTGTAAAGAGTACTGATATACTGTATCCTACTCAAATAGAAGTACTGTTACTTGATTTAAAATGTACAAGTACAAGTAAGTCATACATAAAATGTTTAAGTACAAGTAAAAAGTTGCTCAATTAAATAGCACTTAAAGTAAAAGTTACTAATCACTTTCACCCTCCACATTTATTGTTGGTAATAAATCTTGCCATGGTTCCCTTGCATACAGTAAACACCTCATGTATAAACTTAAAAAGGAAGAGACCAAATCTTGCACATTTGGAACTTAATTTATTTATTGAATTTAATTCAAAATATAAAAAAGATTTCACGCTCTAAATATAGTTACATTTATTAACTCTAAACCTGAAAATAACCAGTATTCAATGCTTTTTTGGTTCGGTGCATTACGTTTAATCTGATTTGTCGGCTATGATGTGATGCATTTGATTGTTGTCTGGTCATTTCATTTTTTGTAGTTTCACAATGTCTGTTGATCATTTTAAAAGCAACTCAATTACAATAACGTGAGTACTTGTAATCCATTACTTTCACCTCTGCCTAACGCCCAATGAGGGCGCAGACCCCACCAGCAGACCCCCATGACCCTGGAAAAGGAGCAAGTGGGTCAGAAAATGGACTGATGGATGGACACTGAATAGTGATTTGATCTAAAACTCAGTGATGGATTTGAGAGTTTGCCCAGAAGAAGCAGATTATTTGCCTGGACCATTATATTTGATAAGGAAAGTGCATTTTAAAAAGCTGACCTTTCGATTTCAAACATTACAGATGCTGGAGGCAGATTCAAACTGTCGATAGGTTTGGCTTTCTTTGCTTTGTTAGAGTGTGCGCGCGTGTGTGTGATAAGACTTCTGCAGCTTCATTTAATCTGATCTTTTCTGAAGTTATTCTGGCGAATACCTTTTATGACAGTTTTGTTGCCATTAATGACCATCACGTGTTTATTCTTCACTCTGGAAGAGAAAAGATGTTTGTCATTTGTAGATAAATGCTTGGTTAGGCATAGAGCGTATGGGTACTCTCATCTATCAAATCATGATCTCCTACTTGCTAGTTTGCCAAAGTTACTTGGTATTTTTCCTGCTTTTGATGCAACAGACTGCGATGCCCTCGATCTCACACAAACTTGTAAATAAACCAGCAATAACTCATGACTGTGTAACCATCTAATTCCTTTTCATAGATTACGTTCTGATGATGCAAGACAAATTTATTTGTGTAGCGTATTTCAGTGCAACATAAACATTAAACTGTTTAAGGTAAAGTTACATCCTCAGAGAACTGTTGTTTTGCTCACATCTCAATGGATTTCATGTGCAACAGAATTTGGGATTTGAATTTGAAAATCAGCATGCAGGAGTTTTAGTAAAAGATGTGAGCAAATGCTTTCCAAAACACAAAATAACCCTATTTTCTTTAGATGTGTTGGGGCTTTGCACTTTCTGCTTCTACTCTGACCGAGGTACCGTCAGCTGCTCTGGTTTCTGTGTTTTTGTCTCTTGATGCATTATTTGCAGAGTAGCAACAGGTTTTATTTCAGCCAAACGTTTGCCGGTCATTAGTTTAAACCATCTGCACGTCCTCACTGTTGTTGTTTGGTGTATTTGACGCTTGCGTTGATTCCTATCCAGCCTGCTGGAAGTCATCAGGCATTCCCCCCCACACTGTGGGAACTTTCTGTAAATCTTGGGTCTTTCCCAAAATTCAAATTCAGCTTGTAATTTGTGGCCAGTGGTGGGATGTGTGTGTTTGTGTGCACCGGGCGCTGGCAAGCACAGAGGGTATCGTACCTCTAACTCCCACACATACACACACACACAAACACACACACGTGTACATAAATGCCTGCTTCAGGAAGCCACTGTACACTTGCACATAAATACACGCGTACAGCTGCATTGTGTTGTGGGTGACGGCGGATCAGAGATGGGACGGTTCCGCTGGAGGAAAAGTGGCTTTTTTTAACAGACAGCTGGTCATAGAAATAATAAATAGAAAGAAAGGGGATGGTTGGGCCTCTTCCCAGAGTTTTCTCTCCACCACTGATGAGAGTGAAGTGATCACAGCGTAGCGGTCAGAGGGTAGTGATCAGAGACCCGTACGTCCTTTTCCTCCACTTTCTTTGAATGGCGTCAGTCATCTGGGGGGAGGGTTGTTTTAAGGTTAAGAGGTCTGTCTTTTATTTCTTCCTCCTCCCCATATGACCAGTGGCCCCTTGAAGAGCAAGAGGACAATGTGTTGCCGTGGGCAAGGGCGGGGGAGAACAGGAGGAGGAGGAGGAGGAAGGGATCCTCTCTCCTCCTCAGCTTGGTGCGTTTGGTTTGGCAGTTGTAGAGCGGCGGCAGAAGCTGTGGAGTTTCTTTTCCTTTTCACCTCGTGCCTTTATTTCTCCCTCCTCTGCTGTGGGTGGAGAGAAGCTGGACAAATAGAGATGTTCCTCCCCCAGGCACAGAGGGACCTGCAGGACCTCCAGCGAGCTTCAGCTCACTTATTCCTCCTGGACCTGCATGGAGCTCGCAGCACATCCTGTGACATCTGCACTCACATCATTTTTTTTTTGGCAAACCCCAATCTTTTTGTAACCAGCTGGTGTTAATGGATCAGACCCTGGCTTTGATGGAAGCTTCGGGCAGGTACGTCTGAGGAGGGAAGCTGCAGAGCACCATGACTGTGATGCTGTGCCACTGGGAGCAAAACAACTTCAGCATGAAACTGGTAAGATCAACACTTCCAGGTCGACGTAGAGGTCACTGGGGGGGTGTATTGCCATGAATCTGATGATACGATACAATTCCCGATTTGTAAGTCACGATACGATATATCCCGATACTAAACAAAATTATATGCATCGCGATATCAGTTTTTTTTTAACTTGCGAGAACAAGTAAAGGGTAACTTAGGGTGCTTTCACACATATACTGTAGTTTGGTGGACTCGGTGTGATTCAGGCGGTGAATCTGCAACATTGTTGCATTTTAATTTGATCCTCTCCGCTTTCACACATTCTATTTGCCAAACTTTCTGAACAACGTCACGCAGGCGAAACGGTTGATCGCCGATTGGACAGAATACTTCAACCTCCAATACCGTGACAATGTGGCGCTGCCCTGTCACTACTGACAGTCGCGCCGTCACGTCCTATATTTGGTCTCTTTTCCTATGTTTTCCAAAGGAAATCCTAAAACAATTCCTGCTGAAAAGTCATTAATAATAATTCAAAATAACCCATAATCACACGATGCCACAACCTGCGCTAATGTGCTACATAAACACAGCTGATGCCGCTCCGTCTCCATCTGTCAGCGCTCATGACACCGGTAGCTTACCGGTAAGAATGTGTAATGTGTGAAGATAAAACAGAGCAGTCAAACGTGCAGCCATCGCTGATCATGTGAACAGTTTGGGAAAACAGGGATGAGTGAAATAAATGAGTGGGAGGAAATGTGACGTGTTTGTTTGTGTGCTGACAAAGCGACTCTGAAGATGGATGGATGGACAGATGGGTGGATGAATATATGTGTGTATTACTGCTGGGTTGTGCCGTCACTAAAGGAGTTGCTCCTATGTTTGCTCCTGGTTGCTTTCTCACATAGTTAAAGACCACACCGTGCTTTGCTTGAGCCGAACCTACATTGTTCAGAGGACCAGAGTTCGCTTGTTTGCTCCGCACCAGAGTTTCATTGACCTTTCACAATATCTCAAAAAGACCGGAGTATCCAAGGAAGCGAAGCATGGTGCGGAGCAAAGAGGCATGTGTGAAAGCACCCTAACTGTAATTCAAGTACCAATATCAAAAACAAGTGGTATGTTTATCAAACGTCAAATAACATTTTATTAAAACAAACTTTTACAAAATTCTTGAACGCATTCATCTATAAATAAATAGATACTAAAATAATTTGGTGAAACATCATGATATATCACTGAATCTTACACTCTTAGAGGTCACCATGCATGTGATGGGGCTTTTTCTCCATCTGAAATTTAAAAAAATCAACCATTTTATTTATTGTGTTTATGTTTAATTAGCACTGGACTGACATGTCTGCTACTCCTATTGTTTATATATCAGGAAAAAAAAATGCTTGTCTCATCAGCCCAGTTTCATGGTGTCAGTGTAGTGTCAGATTGCAAGCGTGGAGTGGTTTCATCATAGTGATTGTTTTCTGATGAGAGGAATGTGCTGACGGACTGCGTAAAATCTCATTTGTGCAACTGTGATGGAAATACGAACAGGCTCTGCACTGACTGAACTCTTCATTTAAAGCAGCATAGGCAGGATCCAGAAACCAGACTCCATAGTGACACAACGGCTGTTAGTGTAACTACAGTCATCAGACAAGCCGGTGTGCAAGCAGAGGATGACAGCCTTAGTCATCCACCGTTGATACAATTCTTTTTCTGCACAAGAACATGGATTATCCTTAGTTTTGATTCTTGGACAATGTAAATCAATCTCAAATGGGGGTACGTGTAACCCTAGGGATACGCAATGGCACTGCAGCGGGTACTTGAGAGAGAGGAAAATTAATAAAGTGTCAGTCTTGGTCTCACCCCAGGCGTGAGATGACCAGAAAAATTGATACAAACTATAGAAAAAAATCTATTCATGAGCCACTAAATCAGGTTTTTTCAACCTTGGGGTTGGAACCCCATGTGGGGCCACTTGAAGTTTAAATTAGGTCGCCTGAAATTTCTGAAAAACTAAAACACATTTTTGAAATTTTATTAATTATTATTTTTTTTTTTTCTTCATTAAAACAACACAATCTTTAACAACTGTATTTCTATACCTTCACTTTGTGAAATATAAATCTAGTTTAAACAAAATGCAGTTAAATAAAACATGATCAAAAACTAATTCTAGAAAAACAAATGTATTTGGGGTCGCCACAAATTCTTGATATTAAAATGGGGTCATGATCAAAAAAAGGTTGGGAACCACTGCATTAAATACTGTTTCTTTCCACTAAAATGTGTGATATCACTTATTCATTCCATCATTATGCTCTATACAGTAGTTGTTTTTAAATAGTTTTCTAAGTCGTACAAAGGGGATACTTGGATTCGGAAATAGGTTTGAGAACCACTGACGTAAAGAGATTCACGTTTGTTTGTGTTTGACGTTCACTTGTTACCCTGTGCGCTGATCTGTTCTGTTTGTTAAGCTTATTTTCGGGTCGGACTCAGATATAAATATCTGAATGCCTGTCGGGTTTGGGTACGATCCTAACCCTTAACCGTAAGACCTCCACGCATGCTTCCGCAGAACCAAACAGTAGTTCAGTCCACTGCGCTTGCCTTCTTCCAGCCTCCAAGCCTTCTTCTTATTTATTTACGGCAGAGTGGACGCCTCTCCAAGCTGCGATAACGTGCATCAGTGTCAATTGACGTCACGTTTCCAGAACTAGGCGGCAAATTCGGGCCCAGAATTATAGAACAAAATGCATCACAAAGCCTGTTCATGGCAATAGGGAGATACAGTATGTGTGGGTGGGCCCATTCTTTTTGGTTGTGAATGCTTCATCACCCATTGGCATTAAAAGACTTAAAATGAATGTTTATTTTTTCACAAATCCTGAAGAAGGACAGCCATTAACTCTGCTTTGTTGTTAAGTGTTTATTTTCTTTATATTGTCAGAAAACCAAGCAGGCGGTAAATATTCAACTGCATCTGTGACACGGAGATAAACTCCAGGGCCAGCAGGTCGTGTGGTGCAAACAGAGGAGAAAAGAGGCCTTTGTAACAGCTGATGGAGATGATAAAAGTAGGAAGCAGCAGATTTAATAAAAGTAATTTGCTCTAATAAGCGGCCTGTTGAGTTTACACGTAACACACACACACACACACACACACACACTCTCTTTCTTTTTCATTCCTCCCAGTCTGTCTTTCCTACATTCTCATTTCTTATCTGGATCTCCTCTGAGGCCAGAGAGGAAGAGGAGATGGAAGCATCCAGGTTATTGCCAGGGCCCCCGAGATGAGCCGATAAGCATGGCGGCCCTAATTATACACCGCTAACACACACACACACAAGGCATGAGTGACAGCTGCATTTGTGGGTTTTGTTGTGTGAAAAGGAGGAAGGGAAGGCCGACAAAGGTCTGCACACGTGGATGTGTGCACACTCAGAAATGAAAGTGACCTTCCCTTTGATTATGAAGTGCGGTGGATGTCCACAGTCGTCCTCGTTCTATCGCGGGTCCATTGATTATTGGATTTTGGTGTCAACACGTGCTCTACGCTGCATAAATCTCTGTTCATGCTTTATGGGTTTAATCTTGAGTCGAGCCATGCTGATATTTACCCTGCAGATTAAACATTTATGGAGCTTTATGTTTTTAATCAAGACATATTGTAGTGACATGGTATATGGCGACGTAAGAGTGTGTGTGTGTGTGTGCGTGCGTGTGTGTGTAGTTGTGATAAAAGACTTCTGCAGCTTCAGTTAATCTGATCTTTTCTGAAGTTATTCTGGCAAATACCTTTTATGACAGTTTTGTTGCCATTAATGACCATCGTGTGTTTATTCTTCACTCTGGAAGAGAAAAGATGTTTGTCATTTGTAGATAAATGCTTGGTTAGGCATAGAGCGTATGGGTACTCTCATCATCTATCAAATCATGATCTCCTACTTGCTAGTTTGTCCAAAGTTTCTTGGTATTTTTCCTGCTTTGATGCAACAGACTGCGATGCCCTCGATCTCACACAAACTTATAAATAAACCAGCAATAACTCATGACTGTGTAACCATCTAATTCCTTTTCATAGATTACGTTCTGATGATGCAAGACAAATTTATCTGTGTAGCGTATTTCAGTGCAACATAAACATTAAACTGTTTAAGGTAAAGTTACATCCTCAGAGAATTGTTGTTTTGCTCACATCTCAATGGATTTCATGTGCAACAGAATTTGGAATTGAATTTGAAAATCAGCCTGCAGGAGTTTTAGTAAAAGATGTGAGCAGTTGCGAGGACGCAGCCTCAGTGTGGACTGGTAGCGCTAACTGGGCCATTTTACATCCCAGTTCCATGATGTTGGTGACAATGACACTAAATGTAGTTTGAATAAATATTTGTGTGTGGCAACTAGAGGTGGGCGATATGGACTAAAAAAAATGATCTTGATAATTTCTGGTATTTATCACGATAACGATAAACATCACGATAAATAAAAAAATATAAATAAATAAAACAATTCCCAACTTAAAGTGTAAACAGGCTACAATGTCTGCTGACTCAAAGAGTTCATGAGCTGATATTTTATGGAATATATTAGTGCATGCGTATCACTCTATTAGTGTTATTGTACGAAATTAATTTATTAATTTAAAATTCAATTATTTTCTAAAAAAAAAAAAGCACTTGAAAAGCACAAATAACTCCATCAGTGTTTTTACTGTTGCTGCATCTTGTTTCATTTATCTGATAATGAGTTACATAAATTCATGGTTGATAAATAACTGATTTCCTATAATTAAACCAGATCAAGCTGATGATGTAATCATTCAGTATATTTAGGTGTAATAATCTCAATAGTTACATTAGTCTAATGGGACCAGCTTTGTCTTGTGAACACGTGAAATATAATTAAAAAATATTGCGTTTCACAAGTTTGGACGGATGAATAGTGACGTTAATATTATGCTAACATTTATTTCATTTAGCTTTTATTCTTCTATACAAGTTTTAAATCTGACCATAAACAAATCAATGGCTCTCTGTGGTTTTATGACAGTAAGACGTGTTCTTTTTACTTGGTCTATTATTCCTTATATGGAGTGGTTAGCATTAGCTCTTAGCCCAGTCTGTGTGCCGGTGGGTTAGCTTAGCATAGTTAGCTTTAGTTGAGTTTCCAGTTCATAATCGTTGCTACGGGTTCATCTCTGTCCCTGTGTTTGTGGAACTTTGGGTGGATCTGATGAAGGAACTTGGACTGGGTTCGTTTTGACCTGTTGAACAAGGATTTTATGGGCATTCTTGGCTAAATTGAGGGACAAATGGCCGGTGGCCTTCACTAATTTCCGACTTGGGAATTTATCGTTTATATCGTGGGATGACAAATTCTTACCGGTGAGAATATTTTTGACGATAAACGATAAAATATCGCTCAATCCTAGTGGCAACACAATTTCCTCATAATTTACGTACCGCAATGATATTTATTCGTGCATTGTGTCACAAAATCTTTGTGGAGTTATCACCTTAACCATAACTTCAACCCTGAATCAAGTGTTACAACAAGATGAAATTGTGCAAATTCACTTCCAATTAAAGCACGTTGAGTTTGAAAGATGTGTCGTGGTTTCACACATTAAAAGTGACACATTTAACTGTGAGATCGAGTCGTATCTTAGAACTCATTCACACCAGTGTTAATTCAGAAGGCAAACTTTGACTGAGTTTTAGTCCAAATTTAGTAATCAGGACTATTACAGTTATAGGCTAGTTTTAGTCAACTCAATGATATTCAGATTTTAGTCGACTAAAGTACATGGGGTCAGAGTTTATGCATTTTTTTAATGGTTCAATTACCTTTTATTTACCGGATATTGAATGGTATTGATTAGGAATGTAACGGTATTCCAGTTTTGATATGCTTGTCATAATGCTGTGGCATGTGACAGTATTAAACTTTTTTGTTTTTTATATGTCAACAAAGATATAGATATATTTTGATCTAGTATTCGTCAACATGTTTGTTTTTTCTAATAGTCAGGTTATTGTCACACAATCATAAGCTTGGTTTCCATCACAGGTTTTAGCAAAATAAAGGCAATGTTTCTAAATGTCCACAAAGTATAATTGCGTTTTGAATGTGTTTCCATTGAAGGCTGTTTTGGGCAGGAATCCCATGAAATCTCATCCCGCAAGACTTTACTGCAGGAAGACGGACACTCCAAACCTCCTTATAACACTCCGTATTCCTTTGTTGTTTCACGTCTAATGTGGCAGTAATATTTAAGTATAACGATAAGAAATGTCCCGGTCTCCTCTTCTGTTTACACGTATGGCGTCATGTTTATTTGGAGAGAAGTGGTCATGTGACCAAGTACGTCACGTCCTGTGACATGTATTTGCAGAAAAGGTGTTTCCATAGCGCTTTTGCGACACATTTCAATATCGAAACCTCTGAAAAAAACCTCCTTATGAAAGCATAAAACTTTTTTGCGACTTTTTTTTTAATTCAGTCATTTCCATTACCAGTTTTCATTGCGCTATTTAGATTTTGCTCATTTCCAAGGGTAATGGAAACGCAGCTAGATTCTGAGGTCCATCAGAGAGGCTACTACTGGTTAAAAACAGCGCGTCTGTGTGGATATAATCAAACTCTCATCCCTGACACAGAGCTGACTCACAAAAAACAAGGCTACAGTGTGAGTACAGTAAAAACAAAACAGGCCAGAGGGCTTAACATTTCAAGATAATGAGCTGAGCTGCAAACACAATCATTATTGAAAGAACCACTGTTATTCTTGTTCATTATTATTTTTGCTTCATGCCAGAAATTGCAACCACATTCAGTAAGTAGCAGTCACTGGAATAAGATGCACAGTGTGCATGATATTAGTAACTAAAACCTAGAATCACCATCGAGGAAGATTTTAAATTGCATCTGTTTGGTTGAAACGCATGAGTCAACATGAAACGCAATGATTCCAAATCGGTTCACTCATAAAAGCGACTGAGAGACTTGTGTTTGTAAATGTTCTCTGTGGTGAAAACAGTCCTTTCCCTGCAGATGTGCTGCTTGCTCGTAACAAACTCTTTAATAGCACTTGCTGTGCTGCTGTGCCTTCATGTGTATCAGGCTGTATGTCGTAGGATGCATCATGATTAGAGGCTTCAAGGCCGACACCACTCTTCTATTTCCACTGGGTAGTCACTAAGGCATCCATGTGGGAAGTATTTATGATTTTCTGTGTTTTTATTACAAAAAACCCTCACAGTTTGGGAATAACAACAGTCGCTTGGTAAATTATGTGATCAGAAGATTGAGATATATTTTAAGATGTCAATTTATGTATCACATAACATCACATTGTGTTGTGGCTCTCTGGTTGTTAACCCAGTTTCCCATGATCCCTTGCTCTCAGATGCAGTTTTCAAGCCAAGTTGTTTTGTCTTCCACGGCCTCAGCGAGGAGCATGCGTTTAAAGAACCAAACATGAGGGCTGCTCTAGAGCTTTTTGTGGGCAAAAGCCACTCGAGAGTAAAGATGGAGTGGATCGGCTGGTTCATAAAAACTGGAGAGTTTAGCAGTGATGGTTCTCTACATCTAACTGGTGATAGGAACAAAGAAAACATGAGCTTTGGATGTAATTGCTTTATTATATAAAGGAATATAGTGTAATACCCTTGGTTTTTGTTAACACAGACTAATTTAGCAGATGTTAGTGAAATCTGAAGTAATAGATCAAGATTTTAGCGTTCAACTAAATTTGTCATTTTATGTGTTGTTCAGATGCATTTTTAGGTAATATGAGATTTTGATGCTTTCATGATCAAATTACTGTGACTCTGCCTCGGAAATGCACCATATGGCACTTTGGCCTCAACCATTTCACATTCTATATTCTTAAAAATAAAATAACATAAGGGCTCGATGATACGATAGACAATTATGGGCTCACAATAAGTTATGATACAATAGTTTTGGAAAGAAAAACACCCAAAAAAGAACTCGCAATTAGCAAAATAACCATTCTTTTTCAAACTTTAACGAGACATACTTACTAACCAACTCTGGATATGAGCTTAATGTCATGATTTCTTGTTGCACGAGATATTGTTCCACCTTCATAGATATTCACCTGAACAACTGTAAATAGAAATGCAACTTTAGTCAATATTTCATCTAGAGAACATGCTCCTCCTGCTTTTTTGTTGAGAACATACACACAGATCCAGATTGAAATCTGCACCCAGATAATCGAACCAAGGGAATCAAACCCCTACATACCTAAATAATGAAAGCCATAAAATTGTACAAAGCATTGAAATACTACACAATGACTGAAGTAAGTACAGATTTATTATATGTCGTACGGACATTATTTACTTATGAATGTTTATCAAACAAGAGTTGATCTCTGTAATCTGATTGATCCACTGTTTAGCCAAAACATGTCTGGATTAGAGCTCAGCACAGCAGCTGGCAGAGCCACCATGGTCCTCTGTTCATATCACACAGATCATTGACAGAAGCATCTGTCTGCATCCACGCAGGCCCGTATGGAAACAACCATTGCTACTCAATCAGTGATCGCCGTTCCCTTTCCTTGTGGCACCCTCACTTCAGATTTTAGTGTGAATGTGAATAAATTCATCCATCATTTCCCATCAGCCATCTGCCAGGTGGCCCGCCCGGGTCAGAGGGGATGTTTGGCCACATGTCACCGTCAGCTTGGTGCAGATCGGAGTGATGCAGAGTCCTGCTCGATGGAGCTGAGCAGCAGGAGGGGAAACCAGAATGTTTCTCAATCAAGTCCAAAGAAAGATCAAAACTTCCGCCAACTTCAATACTTTTACAAGATTAATTCAATTCAATTCAACTTTTTGTAGTTCAAATTACAACAAAGTCATCTCAATGCGCTTGTTAAAATATAAAATTCATAATAAGAAGGAAAAAACCCAACAAGATCCACATGAACAAGCATTTAGCGACAGTGGGAAGAAAAAACTCCTTTTTAACAGGAAGAAATCTCTGTTAGAACCAGGTTCAGAGGTGGCAGCCATCTGCGTCGACTGGTTGGGGTGTTTGGACAGAAGGACCAACAGAACTGATAGAGAGATAGAACATCAGTCTCCCAGACTAGTTGAGCCGTGAACCACAGATCAGGAACTTCCATCATCAGCTTCACGACACCTGAAACAGAAAGAGAGAGAAGGACGAGGAGAAGACACTGACTGCAGAAAAACATGTTACAGTCTTATCAAGTCAGCCTGTCTTGGCCTTGGGCCTCACTCCCAGTGGCCTAGTCAGCACTTATTGTAAAGGTGACAAATCTCTTCCCGTGTATTGGTAAGCTAACAGTGACTCCAAGGTCTGTAAATGCAACCGTTTATAGACGAGCCCATGTCCGCTCTAGTGGTTAGGTTATGTTATGATTTAATTCAGCAGACGCTTTTATCCAAAGCAGCATACAAAAGGAGCAGTTGAGGTTAAGCGACTTGCTCAACATTCCACAGTGATGGTAGAGGTTGGATTCTGATCCTCCGATTACAAGCCTGCTTCCTTAACCATTTTGTCTCAGTGGCCATGTTTACATGAGAGCTTTACTTCCCCTTTAATTCAGAATATAAAGTTAAATCCTCTTTAAACTGACCTTGCATGCACTTAATTCCAATGGTCTTTCCGAATTAAACTTAAATCTGAAGTAGGTGGCTGGTTTATTCCGATTTCAATTCCGAATGGAATAATTCGACGCCCGAAGCAAGCGTTGGACTCAAGCCGATACTATTTATTTAAAAGAGCCATAGAAGATATGGATATAATGAAAAGTGGATGGACAGAAGAATAAACGGACATTCACACAAACTTATCACACGGACAACGGCAGAACGAAACAGACTATACTGGAGGATGTGAAGCCCTGCACCAGATCACAGAGCTTCACTAATCATCGTAAAGTTCTTCTTTTACTCAAAATTCTGTAAAGTGCAGATAGAGCAGTCGTTGCATTAACCGTCAGCTTTGATTGGCCAAAGTACGGCGTTCTGCCTCCTTTCTCCTCTACTCTATCTCCTTCTCCTGCTCCGCTGACCAAAGTGAAACCATGTGTTATCCTCGGGCTGCTGCTTCAAAACTACAATCAAAATAAAAGTAAAAACAGTTCTTATTATGTGGTCTTCTGTGTTGTAGCCGAAAAGAAAAGGTTTGCTGTGTGTTTTTTTACGATAGACGTGAAGACGTCACGTTCGCTCCCTGTCCAATCAGAACCCTTCCCAACCCCCTGACCTAAAGCGGAATTGAATATAGCAGATTATACGTGTTTTCATGCAAACTTCAATTTGAAATTACTATTTCCATGTAAACGCAAAACAGAAAACTTTAATTTGGAGTAATTTAATTCAGATTAATGAAATCCAAATTAAAAAACATCAAGTAACCGCGGCCAACGTGTCTCAGCTCAGGTAAACGCAATATAAAGTCTTTACTGCAGTTGTTTTTTGCTCTAATAAATCCACACGAGTCCCGGTGTCAGTATCCATGTTCTAAAGCAAGTGGAACACAGTTCCTTGGTGAAGTTGCTCTAGTTTAGTTGCTCTTGGTGTGAATTACCTTCATCACTGGAAAAGAAAAGGTGATGGTTGGACATGGCCCGACACCTTACACCGGAGAACCTGTGTGTGTGTGTTTTCTGTAGTCTACCGTATCGCACCATGTGTGCAGAAAGAACACTCTGATTTTCTGTCAGTAAAGAATGAGGATCTCTGTCACATCCAGGAAGGAATCATTATCCAACAGAACTCTGGAACATGACCCAACATGTCTCGTCTTTCTCACATTTCTGACAACAACCTTTACAATAAGCTCTTATCTTATGAAAAGCACAGAGTTTTTACCAAATATTGCAGCTGATCATCTGCTCCTTAAGAGTTCTCAGATTTTTTCTAATATTAAAAATTGAGTGGAGTGGAGAAAATGAGCAAAAGGATGAGATTATAAAAATGACTTGTTTTAAGTGATATGTTGTCACTTTGACACCTCAAAAGAGCTTTGTTTGGATTTTGTTCTGTAAACCTCTACTTGTGTCAAACTAGCACCGCGTTGTCACATCCTGATGTATGATGGCAGTGGTGAAAACTGCTAGTTTGATCACGTGCGCAGAGCAGGGATGTTTGCAGCGTAGAAGAAGACATGATTTTTCTTCTTTTGACATGTTTTCTGTTGCTAGAATGAGAACCTCCTAATGCCTGTCCTTTCATTCTCACAGTAGCAGCTTTCCTTAATAACCACAACTTTATTTATATTGTGCCTTCTTACAACATGGAAACAGAGTGGATGCATCTAAACAGAATGAAACTCGACCAGTGAAGAGGAGTTGTTTATAAGAAGGAGGGTGTTACAACGCCCACAAACATGACCCAAAAGTCTTCTTGACCTCATCCTTTAATTGCACTTACCATGTCCAACATTTCATTCATTATTATTTTTAGTCGTAAAGCAACAGCAGCACAAATAAGGGTGTGCATTGCCATGAATCTGACGATACGATACAATGCATGATTCACAATTTGCGTGTCACAATACGATATAACACGACAAATTTCGATACTAAAGAATACAATATATAATGCAATATCAATAATTACAAAAGCTCTGACGCTGTAAAACACCCACCTTGGTACCTGCGCTTATATTTTTATTTTTACTGCACTTGTGTGTATTGTGTGTACTTTCTTTATTATTTATTTCTGTTGTATTATGTTTATATTGCACTATATTTCCATTCATATTTATTTTGCAGTATGCTGCTGGCCCAGAGAAACAAATTTAGATTTTCATGGAAACATAAAAATGACAATAAAAAACTAGAACCTTATTTCATTTTTTTTAAAACTTGCGAGAATATGTAAATGATAACTAACTGTAATTCAAGTACCAATATAAAAAACAAGTGATATGTTTATCAAACTGTCAAATTACAATTAAAGAAAAAAGTTTAACTTTTGCTTCTACAACTTATTTAGATTTTGTTGAGTTCCTAAATTATTCTAAACAAAGCTAAAATGCATTGAGGAGTTTAATAATGTCTGATGTGGTTCACTGACACCTAGTGACCAGGCGTCATTCAACATTTCTTTTTGTATCGTTACGATAATCGCGCGGTTGATTTTTCTCACACCCTTAACAACAAACAGGCCTGGTATATCTACTGCAGGATTGCAGTGACTTTTTGCTTTGCTTCCCCGTGCGTGCGTGGGTGTGTGGAATATTTGCAAATATAAAGTGGTCTAGATTTCTACAAAGACAGAGTGAATCTGACCTCAATAAAAATAAACCCCAGGCTTCTAAACACCAAGTCCATTCTCAACTAGTCAACAATTAACCTGAGACCTCCAGTTGCATCCAGGTGCATGAGGAGAACTCGTGACTCAGCGGCTGCTTTGGATCTTCATGTTATGATCTTCAGGTGGGAGAGATTAGTACTTTGATAGCTTGGCTTTTTTTTTTTTACAGTAACATGTCTGGAAAGATCATGTCACGTGTATATTTTCTCTTGCCTTTGATTTTCTTATACAAAACAGTTCTCTGTCCAATGACACCTGGAGGATTCATGGTATACCTGCTGTTTAGGAATGAGTCGGGCTCTATGACTCACAGACAGGGTGAATGACAACTAGTGTGTGTGTGTGTGTGTGTGTGTGTGTGTGTGGTGGAGGGGTTAGGATACTGTCAGGGGATCTGAGGCTTCACTCTGAAGTGTTGCTGAAGCAGAGCTCCTGCACAGACAGACAGACAGACGGACAGACGGATGAACACTGTGATGAGGTCAGCAACACCACCATCTTCCATCCTCTGGAAGTTCTCCAGCTGTTCAGTCTTTGGCTGAGCTGATTTATTGAGTCTTCTTCGGCCTCCCATGGCGACTTACGGTGTCCTCCGCGTACCGGCCAGGACCTACAGCCATTTCTCCTGTGACAACTACAAAGTGGTAAGAGCAGAGCAATGGTTCGAGAAAAAATACTGTCAACAGTCCTGTTTTTGTCTATTAAAACAAGCTGAAACTATTCAAAGTGCAGATTTAGTGATCATCATGCTACAGATGTCAGCTGAGGCTACTTGGGAAATGGAGATTTTAGAGGAAAGGTCATCTTGAAATAGAAACATCAGGGACTGAGCTGGATCTCCAGGAACTGCAACGTTATTACAGTACACTGTAAGAAATTGCTGCAAAAATACAGCAATTTTAGCGCAGTAATGTACTGTTCTTAGTAAATGCAGTTTAATACTGTAAAAGGCATTGCATTTTTGGAAAACTGTGCTAACTGCAATTTACAGTAAAAGCTTGCACTATTAAAAAAACAGTATTTTTCAAACTTTTTTTATACATTTTTTTTACGCTATGGCATTTAAATAGTGCGAAACATAACTTACATCTGCAAGGAAGGAGTATGAGTGCCTCTTTTCTCTCTTTGAGCATATTGGAAGTAATCATCTTTTACAATAGTGTTTCTCAAATGGGGGTATGTGTACCCTTAGGGGTATGTGATGGCATTACAGGGGGTATTTGAGAAAAGGGAGTGGAAAATTAACAAAAGTGTCAGTCTTAGTCCCACCCCGAACATGAGATGACCAGAAATTATAAAAACTATAGAAATAAATCTATTTAGGAGCTACTAAATCAACCTTGGGGTCGGGACCCCATGTGGGGTCCCCTGAAATTTCTGAAAAAAATGTAAAAATATTTAAATTTTTTTTAATTAAAACAACACACAATCTTAAACAGCACTATATGTTTCTATACGTTGACTTTGTGAAATACCGTATATATCTGCTTCAACTAAAATGCTAAAATACCTGAGCTCAAAAATGATCAAATACTAATTTTAGACAAAAAACATCTTTAGGGTCACCAGAAATTCTTTATCTCAAAATGATCACTCGTTCATTCCATTATTTTGCTCTATAGCTGTTTTTTTTAAATAGTTTTCTAAGCTGCATTTGTAGTCGGACAAAGGGGGGTAGCTGGATTCAGAAATAAGAGAAAAGGGGTACTTGATCCAAAAAAGTTTGAGAACCACTGTTTTATAGTATGACCAAAAAAAAAGAATGAAAAGTTGGCTAACCAACATGTACAACGTAGTAAAGTCAATTTTACCGACTGTTGGATGTGTTTTTGGTCAAAACAATAAATCTAATTCATTCTAAAAATAAAATATCAGAGTAATGAAGGATCCATAATGCAAATTGTAATGACTTTACTAAGAACAGTGTATTAATGTGTCAGAATTGCTCTATTTTTACAGCAATTTCTTACAGTGTAGCTTTTAGAGAAAACAGGTCATTGGTCCCAAAAACCACTTGATTCCTTTGTTCAAGCTTTAACTTTTAAACTCCATTAGTTTCCTTAATGTGGTCCCTAGAGATGCCTTCAACGTCTCTATTAAACTCAGCATTCAGTACCATTCAGAGTTAGCACTTTACAGCAGCTTTGGTCTATCTGTGTTGTTTTTATAGTTACATGCTGGTGTAGCTGAATTAGTTTATAATGGTGTCTTAAGCAAACAGCTTTTCAGCTCATTTATTGAACCAAGGAAGTAAAAAAGCGTCTTGTCTCAGAGTTATCAGCATTATATCAGCTACGCTCTTAAAGCAGAACTTGCGCTTAGAGCTCCCCCTAAAGGTCCTTTTTTTGGTTATGTCACTGTCGTAAAACACGCCACATCTCCCGCCACCTGCCCCACCCCACAGCTACATGTGCACCTTCGCTCTTCCAAGACAGTAGCAACCGATCACTGAAAAATCCTAATACAACAGTGACACTAAGGGAGCTTTCACACATTAGGTCCCATGTGACCATGTGAGCAGTATGAGGAAGAGAGACAAGTAAAATAAATGAATGATGTGGGAGTAATACAGAAGGTAGTGTGGAAATGTGTGTGATGTGTTTGTTTGTGTGGTGACAAAGCGGCTCTGAAAAAGGATGGATGGATATTTGTGTGTGTGCTGCCTGATGGAGCACTGGGTTGCGAGTGCGTGTGCGTGCCTGTTGTGCAGTCACACACACTGTCGTCAGCGTACTGTTGCTGAGCTGTCACTACATGGAGTTGCTCCGTTCCTCGAACGAAGGTCTTCTCTGCCTTTTTTTAATTGCTCTGCCGTGATATAAGTTTAATATAAAATTGTAGACAACCGTGTGGTCATAATCTGGCATTAGTTTGTATTGGGCCGTCGTAAAGCAGTACGTCTTGTCACCGGTTCAGAGGCAGGGAAAGTTACAAGTGCAGTTTTCTGGCCAGAGACAGCAGGGGGGGGGGGGGGTGAAAGACCCCCCAATCACCCCATAAACTCTTGTATTACCCTCACAGGGGCTATGAGAATGATTTATTAAGGTGAAAAAAAAGTTACTGAGTTCTGCTTTAATGAATGCAAGAAATAATGAAAGACCAGAGGGTGTCGGCATTTGATGTCAGGGAAAATATGGGGTTAAAATGTAATTTGACAACAATATTTGTAATAGAAATCAAACCTAAATAAGCAGAAAAAAAAAATCTAAGGTTTTCCATTAAAAGTGGTGGAAAATGAATGTGAAAAGAAACTTTGCAAAGCTTTCTGCTGCAATGTAGTAATAATGAGGACATGCGTGACATTTGTAATACATTCTGTACATATCCTGAACATTCCATTTGATATACATCATCAATCTCAGTTTACACACTTCAGAAACTCATCTTAACCAAACATTAATGTCTACGGTTAATGAGTTACTGTAATGTGTCTAATTAGCTATTTTATTTTAATGAGTAGTTTAAGGAGTTCTGCCTGTAAAAAATCACATTCGTTCACTTGTTAACACGTTAAGAGGACAACAAAAGATTCAATGTTGTGGGTTTGTTTGACCCTGAGTTAAAAAAAAAAAAAAAAAATAATGGCTTGGATTTATATAGCGACTCAAAGCGCGTTACAGTAAGCTCTAATGTAGCCACAGCTGCCCTGGTGAATACTGACAATAGCATGGCTGCCATTTTGCACCTACGGCCCCTCTGACCACCATGGTCACCCTATCCTAAATGAAAGTAGACAAAGTTTGCTCTGTCGGTGGACATGTTAGCGTTAGCACAGTGTGTGCTTTACATGCTGGTGTCAGTGCAAATAACAACGTCATGAAAGAGCAGCAGGTTCACACAAAGGTGCTGCTCCCGCTGAGTGACGGCTTGTCAAACACACACCTGGCCACAGGCCGTTTCTAGCCCTCTGATTGGCTGAGCTTCACCAAAGGCTCAGCGTGATGCCTGGCTCATGCTTTCATTCACTAAACTGTCTTTTCTTTCCGTGCACGTTGCTCCAGTCCAGTATCTGTGCACAATCAGGCCATGTAGAAGCTGGAGCAGTTAAAAACATGTCCATGTTGGACCAACAGAAGCAGCAATTGACTCATCACTGTATGTCAGAGGCTTCAGAGAATTGATGAGTCATTTTTAGCAAACTAAGGTGTAATTATGTTTATGGTTTAACAAGTCACTGTAGTGTTTGTTGTGGAAGACATGACCAAAGGCCACATGTGTGCCCAGTGTCTTTAAATATATAAATATATTTTTCTTCTTTTCATGTCTAAGTTTTCTTAGATAGATAGATAAATAGAGTATAATAAAGTAGTTTTTCTGTGTTCAGTTCATGCATTCAATCATTTTCTTCACTTGCGTTGCTCGTTCTGGATGGAGGAGCTTATATCTGCTGACTCATGGCACAAAGTGGTGACACTTTGGAGAATCTGCCAGCAAATAAGTTGACAATAACAGTGTGTGTGTGTGTCCATCAACCCATTTTTTATTCACTCAGATATATTTTCTTGTGAACACATTTAAGCAGTGGCAGATTTTACGGCACCAGGAAATAGCTCTGCACTTATAAGTTAAAAGTAGAACTGGGCGATAGTTTGAGATTTAAGATTTTATTGTAGTGATATAGAAAATTACAATATTGCCTATATCGATATATTTTTATTTTATAGCTTATTTTGTTTTAAAATACTTGTTTTAGGGGTCGCGCTCTCACGACTTCTCAGAACAGCATAAAAAGCAAAGTTATGTTAATTAGTGCGTCTTATCCCAGACCTTTCCCTAAGCAAGCCACACTACAGAACTCACTCACACGTGCTGTCCCTCAGAGGAGAAAAAGACTAAAGTGGCACATATTGTACAGCTGTTTGGTAATAAATGTGTTTGTGTGGCTTTTTTCATCAGCAAATTTAACCCAGAATTATCATTTTAGTCAGACTTTATTGAGTTAAAAAAAATCGCATAATATCGTATATCGCCATTTTGAGAAAAAATATCGATATATGAGTTTTGGTTGATTACGCTCAGCCCTAGTTATAAGGTAAATTCAAGGTTTTTACCAAAAAAAAAGTACAAATTTGTGTTGCGCAATGAAGTTGCTATCTAAGGTATATAAATACTCATCTTTGGCCCTTTTAAATGACATTTTGACAGGATTGAGACACATTAAGTCACTGTGTTGTTTACATACCTGCCCCATCATGTGTTAAGCGCTGTGGATTTGATGGGATTTCATTCCTGGCCGTTGATAAATCCACAGTTGCTTAAAGAATTAATGAGTCACTGTAAAATCACTTTCAAGTGATGGGAACGTTCCTAGCTCGATTAACAGTTTCAAAAGAAAGACTGAGTACTGTGTGTTTCAGGGAATGGAGGAGTGTTTCCCCTCTTCCTATCATCGTGTTTCTGCACACTAGACTGAAATGACTTCCTTGAATAACGCTGATATTTAATCATTTGGTGTCATGTATAAAAAATTAATCCCACCAACATGAGCATTAAATGCCTCTGGAAGAGGGTTACAGGTGAAGAAATAATAAAAAAAAAAAAATAGGGATGTGTTAAATTGTTTTTATCATCATCCCTCTTTGTTAACGTCTGATTGACTGAGACAGCATTCAGACAAGCAAGGCATTGTTCTGGGTCCAAACCCATGTTTAGACTGGGGGGCGGGGTCATAGCACATGTTGTTGTAGTAAAGGTACAGGTTGGGTGTTGGCATTTGATAATCTGATAGGGACACACTTTAATAGAGTGGACACCTCTTAATAACTGACAAGTCATATCAATAACAGGTTAAAGCAGTTCTCAGGTGTTGGCATATGATCAATAGATAAACAGGAAAACTGAGATTTGACCACATTTCTAAAAAGGGATTGTGATTTTGTCCACTGTGATTCTGACTAATGCATACAGTATATACAGTACATGTTTTCCACACCAAATGCCTTCTATGTTATCTCATCACCACCAAATAGGTTGAGTTTTACCCAAACTGAAAAATGTGTCGCTCTGAAATCATTGGGGCTGTTCTTGTGGGTTGCAAATTAAATGAGACGAAAGAAAAATGTGCAGCTAATCCATTGTTATGAGCATACCTGTCAAGTATCCCGTTTTGGTCGGGAAACTCCCGTATTTTACCCCTCTTTCCCGCCATCTTCCCACATCAGTATTTTCCCGTAAATATCCCATATTTTAATGTAATAATTAATAATAAAGATGCCTTACTAAACTGAACGCCGTCACTAGCCTCACGAGAACTGCCACCTGGAATGGCCTGAGTGACAGTTCTCGCGAGATTAGTGCCGACAGCGGCAACAAACCCGGAAACAACTCAGAACAGAGATGATGAATGAAGACGTTCTGGTGAAAAAAAAACAAAGAACTGGTGTAAATACTTTATAAAATGGGACACAGAGTTTATCTTCCTAAAGAGCAGCAGGATGTGAAGCAGTTACACGTTCTGTTAGATTAATATCTGAGATTTTAACGTCTACCACAGCAGAAGGAATGACGTAAGTCACCATGAAAAATCTTCCAATCACAAGCTCCACAAATATACACTGCTTTAAAAGTGTTAAATAATGTACATGAAAAATTATAAGAAAATATGTAATGAAAATAAAATCTTAATGTCTAACTTAAAGACAAGCAACGTGAAATGAACAGTAAATATGCAATGTGTTGACTTGGATATAAACTGTAAGTACTGTATATTAAATAAACCCATTTATGTTTTTATTTAGGCTGTTTTATAATTTAAGAATTAGAGCTGGGCGATATATTGAGATTCAAGATGTATCGAGTTGGCAACATAGAAAACTACAGTATTGCATATATCAATATATATATACAGTATATATATATATATATATATAGATAGATATATGCAATATATGGGCGGGGGGGCTGCTCATAGCGGGCACCAGAAAATGTCCCTTATTTTCAAATTCAAAAGTTGACAGGTATGGTTATGAGACTTTTCAATGTGTACAAACTTGAGGTGAAACCTTGAAAGTGTAGCCTGTGCTTGTATCTGTAAAGTTACTTTTTCTCTTTCTTCACTTCATTTTTCTAGTTCTACCCATTTCCCCCTCGGGGCCTTTGTGGTTTTTCAGCTCTGTGAATGTCAGCTGCCCATTTCACCTTGTTTTTAATTACACTCCAAACCCTCAATTTACCTGTTCAAAAGACTTCACACTCGCACAAAAGCTCTTACAGACTTCACTTCCTTTTTGCACAGTCATCTCAGTGTGAGCTGAAGGAACAGAGTCTAATCCAGCAGGAACAAAAGGCTTTTTTTAAACTTTGGATCACTCAAGACTCCTGTTATACCTCAATTTGTGTTTAAAAAAGCAGGCTGTGATAATGAAGCTCCGTCCCTGGCTTTTTATATTTAATGTGAGCTAAGCTCTTTGTTGCGTTTGTGCGTCAGGATGAGTGCGTGGTGGCTTTGAAGTGCTCACACCTGTTGTAAACCTTCCCCAGAGCCGTGACTCATTCCTGGTGGAGTTAGTGGGTCTGTTTACAGTGTAAACACTAGCAGAGGAGCTAGGGGTCACCACCGTGTCACACACACTGGATGTCTCCATCTTTGGGCTCTAAGATTACCTTAACAAAGCTCAGCATCCACAAACAATGAATGCCTTTGAATTAAACCAATGTTAGAAACAAATGTAGAGATGAAAGTTTACCTGGATTACGCCAATGGACCATAGAATTATGACCGATTACAGGTGAAGGAAATAATCTCGTGTGGTTGGTTTGTGGGGGGAATAATATGGCAATGCATTGTTGAGGAAGAACCAGTAAAAATGGACAAACAGAGGGATTTGAACCAGTTATAGTCAGAGTATCCCTAAAGGTGACGCTGTTCTGCAGTGGTCAGTTGCAGGGTTGGGGACAATTATAGTTGTAATTCTAATTTAAAAAATCTGTTGCTCATAATCATAATTAAATTGACTTTGTAATTGTAATTGCCATGAAAATTCTATAAAAGTTTTCAGTTATAATTTAACGCAAAACTGGGGAACCATGTTACAGTTCAATATGTACAGTTTTACACATATTGTATGTAGTCGACAATTATTGAAATATGTTTAATATCAAGCTTTCCCACATTTTGCCATTTAAAATGTATACTGACACATAAAGGGATCAGACGCCCACACCAAAAAATTTAATATCTATACATTTTCATTGATTAGGAAGCCTACCAAGATAACCAATAGATATGAAAGAAATCAGATGATAGATATTTGTTTTTAATGTATTTTACAACTGATTTAGGACCTGTTATCATAGGAGATGCTAACAGAAAGCTAACACAAGGGGAAGGTTAACTTTTATTTGGTTCTTCATTTCAGGCTCAATAATTGTGTTTTACTTTCTGAGGAGATAAAAACAATTGTAATTGGAAAAATTGCTGGTCACTGTAATGGTAATTTCATTGTAATTGAACATGGGTAACTGAAAACGTAATTGTGACTGAAAAATGTAATTGACCCCAACCCTGATCAGTAGTTCTCACAGAGGAAAGGGTCAGGGTCATGTCATAGGTGGTCAAGGTTTCATCATCAGGGTCACAATCTGATCTGCTGTAGTTAAGTTTAGTTTTAGTTTGCTGAAGTAGGTTCATGCGCCTGATTGTGATAGAAGGCTGTAACGAAACATGACACAGCAGTTTTTTACTCAATGACACTTAAGAAAGCAATCCCAAACAATTACTGTATAAAGCGGGATACACACATTAAGATAATTGGGTTGTTTTTGTCCCGTTTCCTCCTTCCCAACTAAGGATGGTAAATGCCAGATGTCTTGTAAGATGATGAACGGGTCAAGGTTGTCAACAGTCAATATGAAACTTATTCACTTTTTATAACCAAAATTCTTCGTCCTCATGACCCCCTGATTTGTGACGTGGAACCCTATGTAGCCAATCAAGAAGCGAGCTGACAGAAACACGTAATGCTGCGTTCCAGGCAACTGGGAACTTTTCTGAGTTGAAAATTCAGATTTTGGCAGCATGTTGAAACATCTCAATCATGTCTGACCACAATAAAATTCGAGATTATTCTGACTTTACCGAGGAGGAGCTCTGTTTTCAGGCGGCGTTCCAAGTCAGTTTTTCAAGTAGAAGGTTGGAAAAACCAGAGTTCTGAGTTGCTAGGAACACCGCATTAGATCATGTTGTAGATCTCGTTGGATCGCGAAGATTTCTGGCTTGGAGGAAGATCGGTTGTGGGAACAAATGGTTTGGTGTTTGTGAGTTCAGATTATCGAAGCCCACATACAGTGTGATCGCAACTATTCTACAGTATGTCTGATTTTTTTTTTTTTCCTTCATGTGTGGAGTCTGTGACGGATAAAAAGTCTCTTCAGATTGAGAGAATCCTTGTCTGTACCCCGCTTTAGCATCAAAATTGAACAAAAGACCAGTTGGTTGTGTCTAAGTCCTTCTGTGGCGTCAACCGTGTTGGTTCCGAACTTGAAACCTCTGTTACAGCAACTCAAACACCTAAAACTTGCCCATTATTCCAGCTTGCAAAAAAGTTGCTCTTAAAAAAGCTGAGTGAAATCAAGGGAGGGGTATCTCTAGTTAGATGCTGCCACAAATGCTTCAGATGCCTCTTGTGGGAAGGTGCTCTGGAGTTGCAGACCAGTATCCTAATGTTGCCTATCAAAATAGACTCACATGGTATCAGTCTCTTTAAAATAACTCTTGTTTCAAACAGGCTTAGTTTCCCTCCTCTTTAACCCGTGTGTCCTTTTTTAGTCACCTCAGAAATAGAAATGATGAGAGTTTGGAGACTAATTATAATAGACTATTCATATTATTCAGATGGTAGATCTGCTCACCCCTCCCTTTCTCCAACCCCCAGGCAGTGAAGGGTCTCTTTCTGTCCCCAGAGGGTGATGTCAGCGTGGGCCATTGAAAACAGCCGCCGTGTGCTCCGTGATGAATGCCCCGGCTGAGCACAATGGCCCCAATTTGAATACCACGCGGATATTTGCCAGTTCGCAGCCCCAACAAAAGAAAGAGGGCTACTTTGCTCTCATTTAGCCACGTCGTTATTTCATCACAGTCGTAAATGTTCTCCAGCCATTTACGCCACTTGAGAGTTTGCAAGTGTTCCTAAGTTTGAGATGACGTGACTGGGGGGGGGCTTCTCCTAATATTTTTTGACCCACTTTTATTTTCGTTGGCTCACAATTAACACGGGGGTGTTTGTGTCTGCGTGCAGATTTACACGGACTGGGCCAACCACTACCTCGCCAAGTCAGGACACAAGCGTCTGATCAAGGACCTGCAGACGGACGTTACAGACGGTGTGCTGCTGGCTGAAATCATCCAGGTTGTGGGTAAGTCGCCTTCCCTCGTCTGTGATTCCTGTGCTTGGGAGATAAAAAAACATCTGTCATCATCACGTACTTATTCAAACCACACCCTCTTACACACTTTTCTCTTTTAATTTGATTTGTGTTTGAAAATTTAGGGAAAACACTTTGTTTTTTTATTATCCACTGCAAATAGGAATAGTGGTATTGGTGCATTTGTATAGGTTTTTATTTATGAAAATAGAAATAGAATAGAATATAACTTTATTTGTCATTGTAACAAGTACAACAAAATTGCAAAAAGATGCCTTCAGTCACAGTGCAAACGAGAATTTTAAATAGAATAAATATCAAACAAAGATAAGAAAAAATAAAATAAAAATCAAGGTGAGTATAGAAGCTGCCATAAAAAATATATTTATAACAGTGAGATATTAAATACACACACACACACACACATATATATATGATTTTGTTTTTTTAATGACTTATATTTTCTATAATTGTATTTTTTGTAAATGTTTAATCATTTTAAAACGTTATTTTTATTTTTTCAATTTTAAAACATTTATATATTTAGGAAGGAATTGTTTTTTTTTGTTTTTTGTGTGTGAGATTTTACAGACTACAGTTAATTAACAATTCTATTTGGTAACAGTTTATAATGACTATCCATTACAAGTTGTTAATAGATCATTAATAAACTGTCGGTTCATGAGTTAGAATATTTAACGTGGTTTATAAATTGTTTATAAGCATCTTGTAAGTTATCTATTGGCTATCAGTTATAAATACTTAACAAACTGTACAAATATTCAACAAGCCATTTATAACTCATTAACTAACAGTTTATTAATGATCTATTAACTACTTATAACGGATCGTTATTATAAAGTGTTCCCTCCTATTTTATTACTTTAGCCTTTAGTTTGTAGTCAGAAATATTACTGCTCTGCTAAAAGGATTTAAATTCCCGCCCTACTTCCTGTGTGTTCCCTCTAGTTTTGGTTTAATTTGGTGTGAATGTGAGCCGACCAGATTTTCTGAGTTACGATGTGTCACAGTCAGGCGTCATGTTTGTTCTTAGCCTGTCCTTTGTTTGGGCCGCAGCCCCCAGGTTGAAAAGGCAGACTCCAACGTAACAGTGACTCAGCACTACAGTGACTCGCTGTGCTCCTAAAAACTGACCCACATTCAGCTCTGTTGAAAAGCACCACTGTGTCCATGCTGCTTGTTTGGAATGTGATGCTTGAACTCAACCGTGGACACAGTCATCATTGGTTTTACTGTACAGTACATTACATCAGTGGTTCTCAAACCTTTTTTTGGCCCAAATACCCACAGTCTCTTATTTCTGTATCCAAGTGCCCCCTAAACAATCATATTTAATAAATAAGTGAATGAAACAGTATTAATTAGATTTATTTCCATAGTTTTTATCATTTATGGTCATCTCCTGCCTGGTGTGGGATCAGAACCAATCTTGTATTTTCAGTTCATTTTCTAATCAAAATCATTTTCATCATCAATATTAGGATTATCATTTTTAATTAAAAATGAACATTATAAAACCCCATGTTTTCAATGCTTTTGTTGGTTAATTTTTCTTTTCTTTTTTTTTTTTGGTTTTAAGTAACAGGAAAAAGTTAAGTCAGTGAAAAACACTAAATATTTTCTTCCTTGATTTACTGAAGCTGCTGTAAAGTTTGACTCTTTATACACTTTCCCATGAAGGCAGACGTGATAAAAACATCCCCATTTGACAAACTTTTGCTTAAATCATTTTACAATTTATGTTTATTTATGTAGATGTAAAAACAACAAAACTACATTTTCAAGCCTTTGTTTAATGTTAATATTTGAATAAATAATATTCATAATATGGTGGCAGAGGTGTAAAAAGCACTGATATATGTACTCAAGTAGAAGTACTGTTACTTGATTGAAATTGTACTTAAGTACAAGTACGTCATACATAAAATACTCAAGTACAAGTAAAAAGTAGCTCAATTAAATAGTACTCAAAGTAAAAGTTACTAGTTACTTTCACAACCTCCGTAGTTTATTTTTGGTATTAAATTTTGTCACGGTTCCCTAAACATCTCATGTAGAAACTTAAAAAGAAAGAGACCAAATCTTACACAATTGGAACTTAATTTATTTTCCACAAATGCATCTGTATAAAATAAAAGATTTTGTCAAAATGTGCAACTTTTTCAAAAACAATTCAATTCAAATTTTTAAAAATGATCAGGCTCTAAGTATAGAGTATAAATCTGATTGGTCGGCTATGATGTGATGCATTTGATTGTTGTCTGTTCATTTTTCAAGTCCATTGATCATTTTAAAACAAAATAATAATAATTTGCTTAGTAATAATTGGGCGTAGAAATGTTATGAATTGCTTTACTTCTTTTAAAACATACTTACTGTAAGTACAAATAAAAGTACTGACTTAGAAATATACTCTAAAAAGCACAAGTACCCATGGTGGATATTTGTTTTGTGTGGTGTAAATGTGAGAAATCTTTAATGTAAGTGTAAAGGAGGGTACTTAGTTGAAAAACAAGCCAAAAACAACTAGAATAATTGCATTTCCTGAAGAAAATGCAAGTGACGATGCATGTGCTGGTCCGCGTCGCATTGCGTTAGCTTAGCATTAGCAATAACCTCGCGTTAACATTGGTGTAGCGTTAACATTATTATTAGCCTAGTCTTATCATTAGCCTAGCCTCAGCATTAGCTTAACGTTAGCATTAGCCTAGCATCAATATTAGCCTAATGTTAGCATTAGCTTAAAGTTAGCATTAGCCTAAGAAAAATTCAGAAAAATCATTGCCATGTTTTCTTAAGTGTGGGTGGAGTCCTGCTGGTTCTCATATATCAGACACTCCCCCTTATAATCATGTGTGTTGGAACAGTAAGAGACCTAAAAATAATGTGACCCTCCAACACCAGGGCTGGTCATGCATGTCTGAATTTAAACCATTGACATGAAAAAGCTTTCCTTCACCTTTCCTCCACGCCCACTGCCTTTTGTCCTCTGGGAACATTTTCACGCAGAGAAACAGGAGAAGCTTGTTTATGTCAAAGGAGCCACGACTGACCAAAGTCTGAGCAGGTTTGACACCATTTGGGCCCCACATCAAATTGGAGTTTTTTTTAAAGCCCACTATTGTTTCTGTACAGAAGCTAAATCACAGGATGTGAAATATTTGTCCTCTAACTACAGGTTAGGAATCTTTTTTGTCCCAAAAGTGGCTGGAAATATGCACGCGGCATTCAGGCAAAATGTGCGTAGGACAATTCAGAGCAGCTATCTGTAGTGGGGAAAGCCCAACGTGAACAGTATTAGAAATATATTAGAATTAACATTCTGGGACTGACAAGAACAGACATGGGCAACATGTTGGACTTAAATACATTTTGTTCAGCCAAACAGATTCTAGAAACATGCAATATTACAGAAAATACATGCAGAGAAACAGCAAAAATTAACAAAATGACTCCAAAAACACACATAATTATAAAAAATATGCACAAAAACAGCAAAAATTAACAAAATGACTCCAAAAACACATAAAAACAGCAAAAATACTCACAAAAGCAGCAAAAATGAACAAAATTAATACAGAAACAAACATAATAGAAAAATACACGCACAGAAATAGCAAAAATGAACAAAATGACTCCAAAAACACACATAATTATAAAAAAATATACACAAAAACAGCAAAAATGAACAAAATGACTCCAAAAACACATAAAAACAGCAAAAATACACACAAAAAACAGCAAAAATACACAAAATGACTACAGAAACACCAGCAATTACAGGAAAATACTCTCAAATAAAAGCAAAAAATTACAAAACGATTTTAAAAACACACGTAATTACAGAAAATCAATTCCCATTCAAAATGTGACCTGTATAAGATTCCAATGTGAACTGTTTGCGGCTCCAAACTGACCCACATGTGCAAAAGAACAATGAAAATGATGTCAGATGCTGGACAAACATAAACATGGAGGACGTTAGTATTTAAGTGTTTGTGCAGTGGGAGCTGGGAAAGCAGGTGCAGATGACGTGTGTTGCTGTAAAGTAACGTCAACTTATCAAACGCAAATTAAAACCGCTTTGAAAAAACCCAGATGTGTATCTGATTCAGGACCACATATGAAAGTGGACTAAATCTGATCAGATTTGATTGTTCACACTGCTTCTAAAAAATTTGACCTGGTCACTTGACCCCAAAAAAATCAGATTCAGGCCACTTTTGCCTTATTTTTTTAAGCATTTTCTTCCAAAAACTGAGCCCACTTACTGTATTTATGCTACAGTTGCAGGCTTTGGCCTCCATAGTTGGTTAATTTTAAACCTTTTATTCATAAGATCATGTTGTGTATGTTCTGTACGCCAAAACTTCCCGCCATAAAAACAGTTTCTTCCCTCAGGCTGTCACTCTGATCAACACTAAACAGTCAAAGAGTGTCGGACCTGTTTCTGTTACTGTGATATAACCTGGAACTAAGCATATCAACCCTGGAACAACCTTGTCACTGTGAATGTTCATGGACATAATTTTTTTCATTTAAATGTTCACCTATTTGAACTACTCATCAATGCACTACTGCACTATTATCTTATTATTATTATTATTGTATTCTTATTTTATTCATTATTATTATTATTATTATTATTATTATTATTATTATTATTACTATTATTATTATCTTGTTATTTTTATTTAGTTTGCACATATTAGTCTAACTACTCTTATATTTATGTTTATACTTCTTTTTTCTTTTTATTTTATTTTTCTTTATTTTATTTCTTTTTCTTTATTCTAGTTATTTAATGTTATACTACCTGAGAGAGCACAGGTCACCAAAAGAAATTCCTCGTGTGTATTCATTCACCCCTGGCCAATAAAGTTGATTCTGATTCTGATTCTGATTCTGATTCTGAAATGTAGTGTGTGTGTACAGTTTTCCTCCTGACGTGGAAATAGCTACGTGATACGGACTAAGCCAAGACCCTTCAAGTTTTGGGACAATAGTACACATTGCTGCTATATTTGCAATGTTTGTTCTTGTGAAATGAGTGTTCCTTATGTCTCGCAAGTGTAGCAAAAGGATGAATATGTCATTTTGTAACTCGCACTATGTAATCTTGCATGATTTTCTTTAAAATTCTGAAGCACAGAACTCAGTTTAGGACTTTCCTTTTCCCCTCCCCTCTCCTCTTGTCTTCCCACTTTTCATCTAAACACGAAGGCACCGCAGATGGCCGGCTCGGTGTGTTGGTGCGTGTGTTCTTCGCTCCTAGTACCAAGCTAAATTCCTTGTGCGGTTTCTGTACTTGGTGAATAAAATCCTTTCTGATTCTGATAATATAAAGCAGAATTGAAGGAATTCTGAAATTTAAAATTAGGAGTAAAAATGACCCGCATGGTTTAATCCGACAGATACGAGTTTTAGTCCATATCGCCCCAGCTCTAGTGTTACGTTTGGGGTCCCAAGAATGATGGAGGATGCAGGATGCAGGGGTGGGTTTTGTCGACCCAGTTGTCTCAGCTGCTGTGGGCGGAGCCTCCTAATGGACAGAAGGGGTTCCACACCAACACTCACCAGCACGCACACCCACACAAAATAGTCTCCTGGCCGGACCCCCAGCGGCCCCCGCTCCCATTTGCTGGGACTAGATAGTGTTTCATGTCTCAGCAGGAGGGGGGGGGGTCACATGGTGGGGGGATATGGGGGGGTTTGTAGTCACCGGCACCTACACAGTTTTAGTCCAGAGAGACTCCAGTAGGGAGAAAGTAGTAGAAGAGTAGAGCATGTCAGGAAAGAGTGTTCATGTTCTCACCTTTTGTTTCCGTCTCTCTTTTCCTCAGCCAATGAGAAGATTGATGACATTAATGGCTGTCCTAAGAGCCGCTCTCAGATGGTAAGTGGCTGCTTGAGTTTGTTTTGGCTCAGTCTTGTGAAATATTCCTCTGTGTGTGTGTGCCTTTGATGCCTCTCCTCTTTGATTCCAATGGTCCGCACTGTACGCTACGGTGTGAAACGTTAGTAGATGGAAATAGTTTTGACATTTATTTTAGCTCCTGCGGTTTCGTGGGCTGCCCGTCTGTAAAACCGCTGGCTCAGACTTCTGGCTGGAGTTGAAAGAATGGTGGGGTTTTGGTTTCAAGGGAGAAAGCTGAGATTCATCTTACTCCACTTTCCTAAAAGACAGCTTTTCAAGGACGGAAAGGAAAGAGAAAACATGATCCTGAGTGACAAAATGATGTTTGTGTCCGAGGACACCCGCGTGCAAACACCGCTGGTGGCATTTCAGGGTTTTCACACTCAGTGGGAAACGAGCCGAGCATCCCGAAGCAGGGCTGTCGTCTGCTGGATGTGATGGGTCATAAATTGGGCCAGTGTGCCAGCTGGGTAGGGGGGGCTATTTTTGGTCACCAGCCAGACGAAAAAGGGAGCGAGAGAGAGAGAGAGAGAGAGCGGGAGAAACAAACAGCCCCATGTTTAACAGCTGAGCAGGAGGTGAAAGCACAGCTGATCCCTGAACAATCAGAACAAGCACATACCCATGTTGTGCCCCCGTGTCCTCATGTGACGATGGATTTATACATCTTACTACTTTTGTATCACTTAGAGTTGTAAATATAAGTCCAGTGTTGTTTTTGCTAAAGGAGGCCATCGTTCTCTTCTGCTACTATTTCTGATAAATATCAGAGGTGTAAAACTGACATGTCCTACTTAAGTAGAAGTACTGTTATTTGATTGAAATTCTACTCAAGTACAAGTAAGAAGTAGCTTAATTAAATAGTACTCAAAGTAAAAGTTACTTGTTCTATTTTGATAAGCGCATTGAGATGACTTTGATGTAAATTGCGCTATACAAATAAAGTTGAGTTGAGTATGGCATCTATATAAAATAAAAGGTTTGTTAAAATGTACAATTTATTTTTTTTTAAATAAAATAACACCAATTAGTTTAATTCAAACAAAAAAAAAAAGAAATATCAGGCTCTAAGTATAGATACATTTATGAACTCTAAAACGGAGAAAATAACCAGCATTCAATGCTGTTTTGACGCCGTGCATTACGTTTAATCTGATTGGTCGGCTATGATGTGACGTCTGGTCATTTCATTTTTTGTAGTTTCACAATGTTCGTTGATCATTTTAAAACAAAAAATAATAATTTACTCAGTATCAGTTGGTTGTCGAAATATAACAAATTACTTTACTTTACTTTTAAAGTAAAATTACTGATTTAAAAATATACTCAAAACAGTACAAGTACCCATAAAAACCGACTCATTTACAGTAACGTGAGTACTAGTAATCCGTTACTTTCACCTCTGATAAATATCCACGGAAACGTTATTTAGGAAAATTGGGGAATTTTCAAAACTGGAAACATTTCGAGGGAATTATCAATAGGATCATTTCATGTCATTTCAACTAATTTTCAGTACATCCCAAGCACTTTGGTCCCCAGAAAATGTTTAATTCTTTTACCAATTGTTCCGTGATTATTCAATAGGCACAAAAAAATCTGCTATACACCCTATTGCAGTTACACATTTTAGATTTCAAGAGACTATTAACCAAGAACCAATGCATATACAGTATGTGACTAATCATTTGTGATGTGAACAGTCTATGTTCATAACTCTAAGCTGAACAGCTCAAACCTGTTCCAGACCCAAACCCCAATAATTAGGGAAAGCCGAACTGAAACAGAAATGACACATAAATGGCTATACTATAAAACAGAATTGAAGAAAATCAGAAGAAGTTGATCTTGGTTCTGATTGAAACATGTTGGAAACACTTCTTAGTTGTCTATGAAGGCAGAATAGTAAGAACCAGTACTGTAATGGTTATGAGTTAAATGCTTTAGCAGAGCTCAGGACTCACTCCAGGATAGGATACTGTATACCAATATTCATTTGGTAATGAAAAGGATCATTCCTGCTTAGCGCCTTTGGCTTTGCTTGTTTGTAGATCTCCTCCGATGTTGTTTTGTGCTTAGATATTCTTTAGTTTGCTCAGTATACAGTAAGTGCACCCTGTGTTTTATCTAAGCATTTCTGTCAACTTTACATAAACCACACAAGTCCAGTGAGAACGCTTTTATGGCATTTATTTTCATTGCTTTTAAACTGCAGAAGCTTCTAAAGCTGCTGCCAATTACTGCGGTTTTATCTTAACGCTGGTCTTTGAATGAATAGACATTAAAAGAAGCTTCTGCAGCTCATTAACATCCTGCCAATTTTAACAACATCCTAGTGTGTGTGTGTGTGTGTGTGTGTGTTCAGTCCTGAGGAAGTGAGGTGAATTGACTGTAAGCTGTGAAAACCACACACAGGATTCCCAACACACACCAGTATGAGCTGCTGTCTGCTGCCATATCAAAGCAGCTGCTTCTCAAAGGAACTGGATTTTACCTGCTAAGACGTGAGGATGTGTGAAAGGATTTCTATCAACTTTCTTTAACACCAGAATGAGAACTGATCTGTTTTCTTTCTAATCAGATTGTTTTGTGCTGTTACACAGAAAGTCTGAGATGATCCCAGAGGCAGGAAAAGATCAGGTTAAAAACAAGAAAAGTTACCAAAACATGTTTGTATTGGATCTCATGTCAATGTTGTTACTTCTTTTGAAAAAGTTTAAAACTAAGTCCTCAGATTTTACATGATTACATCACAACAATATTCTGAAATTGGAAATGCAGAAACTAGTCGATGTGCTTTTACTTGTTCTTGTTCTTCTTTTGCTTCTTATTTGGGTCATTTTTCTTCTTCTTTTTCTTCTTCATTTCATGTTTCTTGTTTTTTTTTTGTGTTTCTTCTTGTTTTTGTTCTTAATCTTCTTCTTGATTTTCTTCTTGTTCTTCTATTCGTTTTTCATGTTTGTTCTTGTTCTACTTCTTGTTTTGATCTTCTTCCTGTTCTTGTTTTTGTTCTTCTTCTTCTTCTTCTTCCTTCTTCCTTCTTTCTTCCTTCTTCTTCTTCTTCCTTCTACTTCTTCTTCTTCTTCTTCTCCTACTTTCATGTTTCAACTATTTATTCCTTATCTGTGAGGTGTTATTTTCTTTCATTATTTTTGCTGCTGTAACAAATCAAACGATACAGTAATTGACCTTAGAAACACCAGGATCTACTGTAAACACAGTTTGATCAGATAAAAAAAACACATGATTTTAATGAAATGACCTGACCTTTACATAACACAAAGACCTTTCTAAGAGGTTTTCTTTTCTAATCACAGATATAAAGAGACTTTGTACCTGACTGATTAGAGGTAGCAGATGATTAAAGACTGAACTTTAGTGTTTGGACTTGTTCTCAGAATATTTCAGCTCTGAGAACGACTGAGTGTAACTGTGATATTTTCAGCTGAAAGCAGATGATTTTAAACTGAAGTGTCACCGGGTACAGGAGTGGAGTGAACGCTGTGTCAGAGAGGGGTTGATATTTTTAGGAGGCTTATGGCATTCTCAGTAGGTCGTGGTCCACCATGGTCGTCTGCAGCATCACCTTGAAGAACAGCAGATGTCGACCCAACTCACAGCTGTTTGTGAGGTCAAAGCTCAGAGAAATGACAGCAGGAGAAGCTCCATCACTGACCTTAAGTCATGTTGTGTATGATTATTTTGTCATTCAGAAGCGAATCTTGTTTTTGGGATAAATGACAAGTAGTCTTGTTTTGGGTAAAACTAGTTCTTTTGGATATTGGTGCTAAAATATCATGCTTATACTTGAGCGTTATATTATAAAAGTAAGGTTATCATCTGGTTCTGGCTGGATGTTATCTGTGATGTAAAGGATTTATTTTATTTATTTGTGACAAGGGACAATGTACATTAATAGATAAATATGTAAATGTGTCAGATTGTGGCCACAGGCTCGTCTCCACTCTCTATCTGTAGTCACCGGCAGGTTGATGTTGTGTACAACAAAAATTACATTTAAAAAAACAGAAGAAAAAAACCCCTAAACAGACTCATCCAAAATGAGATAACATGGAAACCTCAAATATAACAACATTTAGCTGAGGACAGACCATTGCAGCTAAAGTCCATAAGGCAGACCATTTAGTGCTAAAGTGCAAACGTGCTAATATTTTGTCTTGAATAAGAAATTGCACTTAGCCTGGTTGGTTAGTGCTAAAATCATTGCGCACCGTCCGTGGCCTGGTGAGTTGTTAAAGTGCTAATATTATTGCTCATGGTTCGTATTAAAGGTCCCATATCATACTATGTTTTTGGGGTTCTTCGAACAAATGGAGATGGTTGAAAAATGCATGATATGGGACCTTTAAATCATTTAATTATGTAGATGAATGATTCCTGGTTTTCTAGGGGTGATGGAGATTCCCAAAGCCACCAGTTAAGAACCACTTTCCTCCACAGTTTCTGCAGTGTGTGACTTATGGAGCTGTAATGTGAGATTATTTATCTAGTTCCACACTCGTGGCTTTTCAGAGGTCTGTGCATAATTTTACACGTTAATTAAAGAAGAGGTGAATGTCGTCTCATCTTGCAGCCGGAAACTTCCACAGAGGAGAATCACAGTGGGAGCTGTAGTCCAGGCTATATTTAGGCTCTGCATATTAAGTGTAATCATGTCATTACTCTCTGCTGAGCGGGACCTCCTGTGTGCTGCCCACACCTCAGCAGCTTCACACAAGCACAAAGTTCATCTATGAATAGGAATAATCTTTTACAGAGTTCCCACAGATCCTTAGAAAGTCTTAAAAAGCATTAAATTATTTCATCTAAAAATAAAGCCTTAATTGTCATCAAAATGTCTTAAATCAATGTTTCAAAAGTCTTACATTTTAACACTTATTTATGATTTTATGATTGTAATTAGTCTCACATTTAGAAATAAATTTGTTTTGTTTTTTTTTAAATATATAATTTACCGTAACATTGCAACAGTGTAACCAACTACAAATAACATGGTTGCAGCATTGAACAAAAATAACCTGTACAACGAAGATTTTTCTTTATGTATTTTTTTGTTGTTGTTTTTTTGTTGTTGTTTTATAGAATTCTGGCTATTATTGTCATTTTTTGTGTTTTTAGAGTGATTTTTGATCATTTTAGTCTTTTTTGTGTGTATTTTACTGTCATTTTGTGTATTTTTGTGTGTTTTCTTTGGGGGCCATCAGTTGCACGTCGGCATTAGACATTGGAAAAATGTACCCTCACCCTATTTTATTCATGTGGTGACTTTTTTTTGCCCCATTATGTTTACTGTGAAGTTGGTCATAAATTTAATTTCAAATGGCAATAAAAAGTCCTCAGCAACAATGTTTAAATTGAATTTTAAACTATGCAGTTGCAGGTTCCTGTTTATACCGTCAGATTCACAGAACCACAAAGAGATGCTGCGTTATTGTCCAGTTATAACTTTAATTTAGATTAAGAAATTCAGACCAGTTTGATCTCAAGTGAGCCACAGATTTAAAGCTGGAAAAAGAAAGATTTCAACATTAATACAACCTGGTTTGCACATCCAGATATAAATTACATATTAAATATATTGGAGACCAACAATATCCAAGCATTAAGTGACCTGAAACTTTAATTTACTCACATTTCCGTGATAATATGAACATTTATTTAATTTAGTCAAATAAATTAAGGATATTTGCAGGATTTTATTTATTTATTTATTTATTTTCATAAATATTTGATTAAAAAATGACTACCATCATGTGATATAAGCGTGGGAAATTTGTAAATTTGTATCAGAATCAGAATTCCTTAATGTATCCCAGAGGGAAATTGCTTTTGTTACAACCGCTCAAGAAAATATCACAAATAAAAGAATAAACGTTCCACAATCATGAAAAAAAAGCAGAAATGTTAAATAAGTGTATAATTAAGTAAAAGTCTGTTAAAAATAAGGATTAGATACACACACATTACAGTAGTAAAAATAAAGATAGATTATACTAATTATACAAATATGATACAGATATTTACAACAATCAATCAAGCTGTTTTTGGAGGTGCAGATATCTACAACTGAATTATTTTGGGCCTTGAGTTTGACACGTGATTTAAATGGTTCAGTCTGAGTAAGCTAAAAAAAAAAAAAGAACGCTTGTCTGCCAATCAGATCCTTTCATAATCCAATGACATCTCAGCAGTCAGGTTGCCATGGCTGTTGTCATGGCAACTGAGACCCTGTAGATCAGAGGTGTGCAACATTTATCACAGTGGGGATCAAAGAAAATGTGATTGTCTGATCCTGGGGGGCCACATTATCATCATTCAGGTCCATATTTAGAATAATGACCCAATCTACAGGAATAGAATAGAATAAAAAGTTGTCTATTTGTGTGCTCATTTTGGGTTGTTTTGTGTGATATTGTTGTACTTTTATTTGTTTTTGTCGTTAATTTGTAGATTTTTTTCATTCAGACATTAATCAGAATCAAATCAGAATTAGATGTACTTTATTTATCTCTTTTATAGATGCTCCAGAATATTTCAAATGAAAAGAATACACACTATAACATAGAAAAGGAAAGGAAACTTACATAATTAAATAAAAAACTGGTAATTAATTAGGGATTAAATCCAAGCGCACACCTCCAGGAAAATATAATGCAAATATACAAATATAATACAAATATACAAATATAATACAGATACAGTAAATACATGTATTGTACAGTGAGCCATCTACCAACTACACTGTAAAATTAAGTGTTTTTCTGTAATTTCCTGTGTTTTTTAAAGTAATTTTGCATGTTTAGTTTAGTAAGACAAACTAAAGTAGAGCGATGGCTCCATGTGGCCATCCATCCATCCATCCATCCATCCATCCATCCATCCATCTATCCATCCATGTTTGTAATTAATGACTTGTTTTGATTGATTAAAAGCACTCAGAGTTAAAAATTCAAGGAACCACATGTAGTTTTTAAGCGGTTCTTTGTGAGTGAGTGGTGAGTAGTGTTTAATGTTGTGCCCAGTGTGTGTGTGTGTGTATGTGTGTGTTGTGTGCATGCAGGCGTGTGTGTGTGTGTGTGTGTGTCTCACAGCCGTTTCTCTGTCTGTCTCCTCAGATTGAGAACATAGACGTCTGCCTCAGTTTTCTGGCAGCCAAAGGGGTGAACATCCAGGGGTTGTCAGCAGAAGGTGAGCTGCACTCATGCACTGTGATGGTAAAAGTGAAGCCAGCACACACAAGCTACAATACTCAACAAACATGTTATAAGCATTTTTACTGCTTCACTCATCATTACTGAGAAGCAGCACGTATTGCTCATCAAGCTGATGGGAGTTGATTATATAGTATTGTGCCATTACCTAATGAGCCTGAAATTATATGTGCATCAAACTGATGTGCAGTGTGTGTGATGTGAAGTGCATCGTATGGGGAGGATGAAAAAAAACATAGTTTTTATTCTTTTTTTCTATTTATTCATTTTTGTTGCTTCATTAATTGCATGTATTACATATTCTCTTTGCCAGATATTGGCAGTTATCTGGATCAGTGATCCCAACCATGGTGCTATGATTATTCACACTATAAAGGCTCATAAGAAATGTATATCCTCTTTAATAACAATAGAGTACGTTCAAATGTATATGAACACCCCCATTTAAAAAAAACAAATTAAAAAAATGTGATGAAAAGCACAATCCAGAACCAATCTGGATGAATCTTGGTGGATGTATTGATGAACCAAGCCGACATAACTGAGTCAAATTTCATAAAGATCGGTCCATTGTGAACCGAGATATACATTTTTTAAATAGGAGGGGAAGGGAACAGGGAAGAGCGAGTCAGGGTAGGAAAATGGAAGGGGTGGGTAACAGTCGACTATTATGAGATGAGATTGAAATGTGATGTTATAGTTGTGCATATTGTGCTTATTGTGTTGTATAATTAGTTCAGCCAGTCTGGTGACAAGTGTGGAGATACAGTTGTTTCAAATCAGACATGGGCAACTGGTGGCCCAAGGACCACATGCGGCCATCTGTCTAATTTTATGCGGCCCCCAAAGTAAAAGTACAAAATGACAGAAAAATACACAAAACAAAAGCAATACATTAAAAATACAAAGAATTATAACATTGCTGAGAAATACAGTAAAAGACAAAAAAATACTGCAAAAACACATAAAATTACTACAAAAATTTACAAATTGACAGCAGTATTACACTAAATTACTCCAAACAACGCTAAACAAAATTACTCAAAAAATATGCAAAATTATCGAAAATGATAACTTAAGTACGCAAAAAGACAAGAAAAAATGACTCTGCAAACCCATAGTACTAATAAACAAGCTAAACAACTACAGAAATACACAAAAAATGTATTTAAAAAAATGACAACAAAAAAAGCACAATATGACTCCAAAAAACATACATTTTACAGGAAAAATACACAAAAGGACAACAGAAATGCACAAAAATCAATCATAACAAGAAAGACAACAGCAAACATACACAGAATTATTGGAAAACACACACAATTACTATAAAAACCCTTTGTTTTTTTTCCTGTGTTAACGCTCAGATTGGTTATTATTGTAAATGCTGATAATGTGGCCCTTGGATCAAACAAACACATTTTTGTGGCCCCCGCTGTGATAGAAGTTGCCCACCTCTGTTTTGTGGTGTTTTAATTTGAAAAATAATAAGGTTAATAATAAGTTTTATACACAAGGCTGACATTATGTTGTCATTATCTGTCATTAGCATGAATAAGGTGTCATTGTCGTTCGCTAAATTATGGCAATTTTGGAGCTATGTTGGCATTGTTTGGTTTAAGTGGAGGGATCTAGTTGGGTTAGGTAGGGTTAGGGGTTAGGGTAACGAATGACACCTTCTTCATGTCATAATAATGACAACGTAACGTCAGCATGTAAAGTGTTAGTGAATATTAATTTAAAAATATAATTTTAATCAGTATTTTTTTTTTTTTTTAATCAATTCCTAGACATTTCAGGCGACCCCACATGGGGGTCATGACCCCAATGTTGAAAAACACTGTATTAGACACTGTGACAAATATTCAGTGTAAAAATGTATTGATGTTCTGATGAATTCTGACCTCCCACTGTTCCTTTGTTCAATCCTCAGAGATCAGAAATGGAAATCTAAAAGCCATCCTCGGGCTTTTCTTCAGCTTGTCTCGTTACAAACAGCAGCAGCAGCAGCACCAGTCCGTACGGCAGAACTCTCAGCCCACTCTGCACTCCACGGTGCAGCCGGCGCCCCACAACGCACACCCTCCTCTGAGCCAGCAGAGCAGCGCGCCGGCTCAGCTCAGCCAATCCCCGCATGGGCCTCCAACCAGCAAAGAGCAGAGAGCACCGCAAGCAGAGATGCAGTCCAGGTTAGCAGCGCTGCTAATGCTAACCTCTGAGAGAGAGAGAGAGTGGACATATCCCTGTTCTTCTCATCACCTTCTCATGTTCTCGTCTTCTAGTCGTTTTTTAATCCATCATTATGGCATTTCTGTCTTCCTGTTCACACTAGGGCTGGGCGATATGAAGCAAAACTAATTTCCCAAAATGGCGATATATGATATAAATCTCAATAATTTTATTTCAAATGATGTCTGACCAGAAAAACAATTGTGTGTTAAATTAACTGATGCAAAATGCCACACAGACACATTCAGGGGTGGAATGGGACAAAAGTTTCACCCTGGCATTTTGTTTCCAGACCAGTCCACTACATTATCAGATGACATCATGTAGAAGCTGATATTAAGTCAGTGATACTCAACATGTGGCTCTTTGGCTTAATTTTATTTATTGTTCCCCCAGAAATCCTTAAAAGGAGGAAACTTTTCAACCCCTTTTTAACCTATTTCCATTTTTCTACTTCCTTTGTCAAGTTTTTGCCCCTTTTCAAAAAGTTCTGACACTTTTTTTTTAGACTTTAGCTACTTTTTGCCAATACATAAAATATCCCATTTTTTCCCCTATTTTTTGCCAATTTTTGCAAGTTTTTATTGACACGTATCTAATTTTTGTCCTTTAACTCATTCAGTGCCAGCCATTTTCAGAATTTCTACCCCCTCAGTGTCAGCCGTTTTAGATTATTTTGACTATTAGTGACTTTGAAGCAATTTTTTTTTTTTTTTTTTGCTTTAGTGACACCTCGACATTGGTTTATTCTATAAAACTACAAAAACAACACTGGGAACAGGCTTTTGATGGCGTAATTATTATTTTGCTATCTGGATCAGAATCTAAATGATTTCTTACTGTATTACAGCACATGTGAGTGAGTTCTGTAGTGTGACTTGTTTAGGTGAAGGTCTGGGTTACGACACACTCAGCTATCCATCTAACTGAGAGGAAGTAGTAAAAGCAGCGACTCCTAAAACAAGTATTTTGTATTGATATAGGCAATATTGTAATTTTCTATATCACCAAAATAGGAAACTTGATAAATGTTGAATCTTGATGTATTGCCCAGCCCTAGTTCACACTTCACTGTCATTTATAACTCTAACCATGGCTGCATACTCTCTATCCTCTCTTCTCCTCCAGGGATGGCTCTCACAGTAAACTTCTCAAGTTTTCCCTTGGTCAGAAAAAAACCTCTAGGTCAGCCTCTTTTTCACCTCTTCGTGCTTTCTTTTTTAACCCACACCTCTTGTTGTCACTTTTTTCTTATTTATTGACATGTAGAAACTGCTTGTAATCACAGACGAAGAGTCTTTGGTTCTTCAATGGTTGTTCCTTTGTCTGTGATTAAGGACAGTTTCTCCTACAAGCTCTGTTCCTTATGCATGAGTGAGTATGGTGAGGAGATCAAATCAAAAAGCTCCAGGCTCCACTTGTTTGGTCTGATAAATGGACTGTGAAAGACCTTTAGATAACCTTTTAGTTAATGTGTGTCTATATGTACAGTATGTGGGGGCGAGCTGCTGCTTGATATTATGTAACATTAATAAGTAACTATAAATTCTGAGTTTGGCATGTTGTGTCCTAATATTCTACCCAGAGTTCATATTCTGAATAGAAAATGCATCTCTGCATGTTGACTGATTGTGTGACACGGGCCTGAACGCTTAAAGTATGCACAGTCAGCACAATAGCACCATCCTTTGGTCAGTATGTGGAACTACAAGATTAGGATTAGTTGAAGTTCTCCTACACAAGGGATGGACAACTCTTTCACAGTAAAGGCCACAAAAATGCAATTATATCTGATATGAGGGCCACATTATCAACATTTATGTCAGCATTAGAATAATGACTGACCTGAGCATTAATTCGGAGGGAGAGGTTGTCTTTTTTTGTCTTTGTCTGTGGTTTTGTCAGTTTGTAGTGATTTTGTGTGTTTTTGTCCATTTTTGTGATCTTGTTGTAATTTTGTGTATTTTTCTGTCATTTTCTGCATTCATTTTGTCGATTTTTTGCATTTTTGGGGTCACTTTCTGTATTTTTGTTGTGGTTTTTTTCTGTATTTTCCTGCCATTTTGTATAATTTTGTTAACGGTTTGTGTGTCTGTGTGGTTAGTCTGTAATGTGTTGTTGTTTTTTGGTGTTTTCAAAGTAATTTTGTTTGTTTAAGTGGTTGTTGTGTCTCTCATTGTTGTCATTTTGTGTATTATGTTGGGCTTTATATTCCTTCCAACCTCTTGAAACATAATTTTTGGGTGACGCACAAAAATTAGGCGGAGGGCCACGTATGGCCCCTGGGCCACCAGTTGCCTATGACTGTTCTTCGCTGTTCTTGTACAGATGAGATTAGTAACTGTAATAATGATTAGCATTTTCTGTTCTTGTGTCATTTTTACATTGTACTTTCCCTGCATGCCCCTGTGTTCCCATACCTGTAAGCTGCTGGAACTGTGAATTTCTCTTGGAGATGAATAAAGTATTTATCTATCTATCTATCTATTTCCCAAAAGTGGGATATTATATGATCTTTATTCCTAAAATAAATTAAGCAGCAAGACAGAAACATGAATAATGAACAGAATAATGAAACATGTTTTGTTCTTTTTCTTAAAAACGTATAGATTGTTCTGGGGTTATCAACATTTTTGTTTAAAATAAATAAATAAAAACATGTAAATAATTAGCATTTTTCTAAATAAATATTAGCCTTTTCTTATTTATTTATTTTTTAGTACTAATAATAAAAAATTATGAACACTACTACAGGGGTATCTAACTTATTTTAGTTCATAAGACCCAGTTTGAAACCAAGTCGGCCAGAAAATGTTTGTTTTTGTGAAGGAAAAAGCTGAAATTCAAACAATACTGAATGTTAAGCAAATGTACAACATTTGCTGACTTTGTAACTAATTTTCTGGAAATTTGAAACATAATTTGCAAGAATTCTGTGGAATAATTTCAAGAATTTTCCAGGTTTTGAAAATAATTGCGTAATTACTGTAAATAGTGTAGTACTGCAACCTCTATGGTATTTTATCTACAACTTAAAATAATTTACAAAAAGTCCTGTGTTTGTTGTAGTTTTTACTTTAAACAAAATCTTCCTGTGGGCCGGACTAGACGCTCTGGCGGGGCCGAAAATTTTGCAAAGTATGCATATTTGGCCCACTAAATTCAAATTTGCAGACTTCCTGTTGGATTTAGGTTATAGGTCTAAATTACATTTTTGCTCTTCAAAGTCCAGTGCATATACCTACTGAATGACATCTAGCTAGTTCAAACCAGTGGGAAGTTACACACTCTAGGTGGCGCTCACGAGTCCTGAAATTGCATCAAAAAACTACACGGAAAATGTTTCACCAAAATTTACCCTCCTGCCTAATTTCACGTGTCAGAAAAAGAATAATAATAAGAAAAATCTGTACAGAAACATTAGGGCCCAATGCTTGGGGCCCCTAAAAAACATTTTGGAAGCAGAGATTAATCAAAGTTCAAAATCATTTGAGGGGAAATAATAGAAAATCATGCAACAAAAAATAAACAAAGATGATCCATAAAGGAGAAGGAAAAAATCAGTAAATGTTAATATAGTGATATAAAATCACCATTAACTGATCTATAACCAGGTTGAACAGTAGACAGTCAAAGGGATTAGAAATGAGAAATGTATTTAAGTATAAATAAGGGTTTAATGAGGAAGCTACAGCTTGTTTATTGTTAAGTATGATGTAGTTATTGTGATTATGTTGATGCTTAATAATATATTTCAGCCCCCTGCCTAGTTATATAAAGGCCTCTCTTGTGCAATTGTCTCTAAAAGCAGCAAAATAAACAAAAAAAACAACAAATATTCTCTAAATGCAAACTCTCTGCAGACAGATAAACAGCTTAGTTTACAATCCTAGTGGCTGATTTTAGATTGAAGATTACCCCAGATTTATATTTCCCAAGATTTACAGTTAGAAAAACATCCCACAGTGTTTTAAATCAAACTCAAGCACAGCCATGGTTGGGAAGCAGAAGGTTCAGTTATTGCAGTCGTAAATTCTGTATTTGTATTCTGTATCTGTGTTTGACTGTGTGGCCTCAATATGATTCAAACACTTGTTTAGAAAATCAACGTACAAGGTCAAGACTGGAATTCAGCCTCATTCACACGCTTTAGCAACACATTCAAGTGTGAACAGCAGTTTTACTGTGGAGGCAAATGATGCCGACAATGAAACAAAGCAGCAGATAACAATGTATGCATAAAATTTTAAACTTTTTTATTTATTTTTTTTTTAATTTTGAAAATCAAAAAATCACCCAAGAATCAGAGGTAAGGCTGTATAGTACGGAATAAAATATATAAAAACATTTAAAAATCTTCTGAAAACTAGTTTAAATGTGATGCACACATGCTTAAACGGGAGTGAGAATGCATTAAAGCATGACAAATGAATAAAATCCCCCAAAATGGGAGGTAAGGCTCTATAGTACGGCATAAAATTAAAATGAAAATAATTTAAAAATTGAGCTAAGACCCTCATTAGACACTAAAAACTAGTTTAAATGTGATGTACACACCTAAATAGGGGTAAGAATGCAGTAAGGCATGAAAAATAATGAAAATCTATAAATCACCAAAATCCGACGTAAGACTAATAGTAAAGCATAAAATAAAACAAAAAAAAATTGAGCTAAGACCATCATTAGACACTAAAAACTAGTTTAAATGTGATGTACACACCTAAATAGGGGTAAGAATGCAGTAAGGAATGAAAAATAAATAAAATCTAAAAATCACAGTAAAAACTGAGGCAGTAAGGCATAAAATTAAGATAAATAATAATAAGTTAAGACCATTGTTAGAACTAGTTTAAATATGATGCACACCAACTTAAATGGGGGTGAAAATGCAGTAAAGCATGAAAAATGACAATTAAAACTTTCCAAGCAGGAAAAGAAAACATGCAAAAGAGAGTTTTTTAGGTTTTTTTCACAGACAGTAAATCAAAAATAATACCAAATAAGGAAGGATTAAGAACAGATCCATCAGGAACACAAAAAGATGTTTCAAGGTAACAAATATAATTACATACAGTATGGATGCACTAACAGGCCTGTTGCATAATATTGAAGAAGAGGCTGAAAATGTGCAAATAGATGTCATATCACATGATTGATATGATTAATATTCATCACTCAGTCTAATACATGTTATGTGTGTGTTTTGTTAAATCTGTTGTGTCAGTTTGGTTTGATATTTGGTGTAATTGTGTCATTATTGGTTTCACACTGCGTTCTCTGTTTAGGGAAATCAGTTTTTTTCCCCCTCACCCCTCCTCTCCTCCTGTTGTTGATCCCTTTTTCACCTAAATATGGCTGCTCCGGTGTGTTGATGTGTCTTCTTTCACTGCAACTACCAAGTCAAATTCCTCGTATTGTTCTAAACTGTACCTGGTCAATAAAGCTGATTCTGATCTTTTCCATCATTTCTTAGACTTCCTGGGCCCACCACGAGGGTGTCCACTGCAGGCGGTGACGTTCCTCAGAGAGGCTCGGTCAGTGCTGCTGGGAACAGACGCAGCCAAGGCTTCAGTGACAAGACCAAAGCAAACGCACACAGCAAAGGTAAGAGCAACACGCATTTTATGAAAGAAATAATCAGGAGCGACTGAAACTGACACAGTTGCAGATGAGGTGTTGTTTGTGTAACGTCCTCCATCAGGGACTGTTTATGGCAGAGATGGACAACGTCATCAACATTCATGTCAGCATTTAGAATAATGACCAACCAGAAAAATACAGGAACGATCACAGGGGTTTGTTTGTCTGTGTTTTGTTTTGTTTTTTAATTTCTGTTATTTTCGTAGTCATCTTGTGTGTCTTTGGAATCATTTTGTGTATTTTTGTTGTTTTATATGTTTTTTTCTGTTATCTATCTGTATTTTCATAGTTATTTGTGTTTTTTGGAATCATTTTTGTGCATTTATGTTGTGGTTTTTATATTTTTTCACATTTTGTGTGCACCTTTTGTGTGTTTTTCTGTTATCTGTGTGTATTTTTGTAGTCAGTACTCATTAGATGTTTTGTCATGTTATGTTTTGTTGTTTTGTATCTTTCATGTGTTTTATTGTTTTGTGTATTAGTGTTGTTTTCTGTGTTAGTTGTTGTGATTTTTGGGGTCATTCTTATATATTTTGCTTCATTTTGTGCTTGAATTTTTTTAAAATGTGTTTGTTTTTATAATCAATCTGTGTTATTTTTTGTAATTGTCTTTTAGAATACATTTTTGTGTATTTCAATGTTGTTTTGTATATTTCTCTGAATTTTTGGAGTAGTCTTGTGTGTTTATGGATTACATTTTATGTATTTTTCTGTCATATCGTAGGTTTTTGGAATCATTTCACATAATTTTGTACAAAACTAGATCAAGGAGCCACATGCAGAAGTGAGTCCCTTTGCTCTGAGCGTTCTAGTTGAGGAACATGTAGACATAAGGTACATAAGGTTAGACTGCCCTCTGGTGGCTGAATCTATTAGGTGCACCTGCCAGTGAACAAATGGGAACAGTTACTGTGAAGGGTTAAGCCTTTGCTTTCTTTAAACTTTATTCTAGGTCACTGTTTCTGCTATTTATCAAGTTATTTTATTCATGTTATTGTTTTATAATACATTGCTGCTGTGTTTTCACAATGCTTTGAACTGTTCCTTAAAGATGTTCCTAACGTTCTCCACATGAAACACTTTTCACTTTAAAGTTCAAACAGCGTACTAAGGATAGTCTCTGTTACTTTGATGTGGATAATAATAATTATAATAATTTTAATAATGTAATAGCTGTTCTGCTCTGACCCACTTTAATGCTGGGGTTCAGTTCTGTGTCTGTGGTCGTATATTTAGTTCTGAGCACTGTTCTGTCACTGCTTTGTGGACCAGGCCTTTATATAGACTGTGTTAGTGTTCCACAGTCTATACTCATTACCCTGCATCACACACACACACACACACACACACACACACACACACACACACACACACACACACACACACACACACACACAGTTATGACCTCCCAGAGAGAGAGATAAAGTGTTTACACATGACCTGCTGGGACCATCAGTGTGGGACGTGTCCTCTGATACGTCCCTCGTCGGTTTATTTTCTTAACTGATAAAGTGTCTGTTATTTTTTCATTGTTTGAGTTTATTATTATTACTATTATTTATGAGGGTTTTCATCAGCATCGTAATATATCAGGGAACATTGTCGTATTAGAACAGGTATTCAACTTTTTTTGGCTTAAATACCCTTTTTTTTTTTGAGTACCCCCTTATGTTCGGCTACAACATTTTGCTCAGAATACTGTGAAAAAACAACTCTCGAGCATAATGATGGAATGAATGAATGATAACACACATTTTAAACAATCTCTCTTTTATAAATATCTGGAATGAAACAGTATTTAGTGACTTCTGAACAGATTTATTTTATAGTTTTTTTATAGTTTTCGGTCATTTTCCATCTCCTATTATCATTTTCTGTTTTTTGTTGTTTGTTCTTTTCATTATTCAGTATATTTTTCTCTTAATTTGTGTGTTTTTGTTGTCATTTTTTGTGTGTTGTTGGTATTATTTAAAATATTCTCTCTCAGTGTGTGTGTGTGTGTGTGTGGGTGTTTGGTTGTTTCTTGTGTCGTTTTGTTTGTTCCTCTGTTATTTTTGTGTATTTTCTAGTGATTTTGTGTATTTTTCCCTAATTTTGTGTGTCTTTGTTGTCGTTTTGTGTATTTTGTTGTCATTTGTCTGTTCTTTTTATTATTCACTAAATATATATTTTTTTCTCTTATTTTGTAATTTTATGAGTTTGATTATCATTTTAACTAAAAATAATAATATTTTTAGTGCTTTCATGTTTTTCACATTTTAAAGAATCTCCCTTTGTAAATAAGTGGAATGAAACAGTATTTAGTGCCTTTTGAATAGATTTATTTTATAGTTTTTATAGTCATCTCCCAACCTGGTGTGGGACCAACATTGACCCTTGTATTTTCAGTTAATGTTCTAATTAAGATCATTTCTATCATCATTATTATAATAATCATTTTGGACAAAAAATAAACCTGATAGAACCCCATATTTTTAATGCTTTCATTTGTTAATTTTCCACTTTTTCTCCGAATCAAGTACCCACTGTTGTGCCATTGCGTACCCCTAGGGCAGACAAAGGCAACAGCCCTCGGTCTCATTTTATGCGGCCCCCCAAAGTAAACGTACATAATGACAGAAAAATACACAACAAAAAAGCAAGAATACATTAAAAAATACAAAGAATGGGGTGGTGTTTAGCTCAGTGGGTTGAGCGCCCGCCCCATAAATGGAGGCTGTAGTTCCTCACCTGCAGCCGGTCCCAGGTTCGATTCCCGGCTTGGGACCCTTTGCTGCGTGTCATTCCCTGCTCTCCCTTTCCTGTCAAGCAACTGTCATATAAAGGCCACTAGAGCCCAAAAAATCCTTTAAAAAAAAAAAAAAAAATACAAAGAATTACAACAAAATTTAGTAAAAGACAAGAGGAAGAACTCAGATAATACTCCGAAAACACACAAAACTACTATAAAAAGGACAGTATTACACAAAATTACAGAAAATGACAACTAAAGTACACAAAAAGATGAGAAAAACACAAAAAATGCCCCACAGTACTAACAAATAAGCAAAACAACAACAGAAATACACAAAAATTACTCCAAAAAACATATATTTTACAGGAAAAATACAGAAAAGGATTTCAGAAATGCTCACAACGAGCAAGACAACAACAAACATACACAGAATGAAATAAAAACACACACAATTACTATAAAAACTGTTCTTTCATGTATTAATGCTCAGATCACTCATTATTACATGAATGTTGATCATGTGACCCTCTGATCAAACAAACACATTTTTGTGGCCCTGCTGTGATAAATGCCTACCTAGAGGGACACGTACCCCTATTTGAGAAGCACTGGATTAGAAGATAGATTTGTAATGAACTCATGTTTGATTTAGTAAACTGAGCGGTGGAGGTCAGGGTAGGAGGACGGGTCAGATGGAGTTTGGACTTCTTCAGCAAACACTGCATGTTGTGTGTCGTTAGCAGCCGGAATTCTTTATGAAACAGACGTTAATCTCACATGTGACATCACAACCGACATCACAAATTATAGAGCTATGTTAAGGATTGGAATGAAGATCCTTATGCTACGGAATATCTTAGAACTTTATTACTGCAACATCTTTTGCATTAGTGTCAAGTGAAAACTGTCCCATAGCTTCTCTATTGCCCTAAAACACAATTCTAAACAATATCTAAACCACAGATGGGCAACTTCTATCAGACCACATTATCAACATTCATGTCAGCATTTAGAATAATGACCAATCTGAGCATTAATACAAAAAAGATCAAAGAGTTTAGTCTTTGTAGTACTTTTGTGTGAGTTTTTAGACATTTCATGTGTTTTTGAATGCATTTTGTCTATTTTCTTGTCAGTATGGTGATTTTTTCTTGCCTTTTTGTGTGTTTTTTGAGTCATTGTGTGTTTTTGTTATATTTTTTGAGTGTTATTGTTGTCTTTTTGTGCAATTTTGTTGACATCTTGTGTGTTTTTTGAGTCATTATGTGTGTTTTTGTTTTATTTTTTTCTGCTATTGTTGTCTTTTTGTGCATTTTTTGGTCATTTTGTTGGCATTTTGTGTGTCTTTGAAGTCCTTTTGTATTTGTTGCTGTTTGTGTTTAAGTGGTTGTTTAGTATGTCTTTGTTATCATTTTGTGTATTTTTGTTTCTTGAGTTGTGTGTATTATATTGAGCTTCATATAACTTCCGACTTCATGAATTACAATCTGGTTTTGCGGGACCGCATGTGGTCCCCGGGCCACCAGTTGCCTATGTGTGATCTAAACAATTCTAAATAAATACTGTATATTTGTCTCAGTAATTGGTGAGACCATTTAGTGTTGAGCAATGTTTCCTCACTGCTAGAAAGTCATGGGTTAATGTCCTGTTGGTCACTTCCTTCTGTTTGTGTAGAGCAGAGTTCACAGAGTTATTGTATTCATGATTGTGTTGTTCTTTTTGTCGTCTATTATATACTTCAATAGATTCTCAACTGATGGGTCGGGACCCAAAAGTGGGTCGCTGACAGCTGATCAAAAATAAATGAATACTTAGTGTCTCATGTTGGACTTGTCTTTTATTTTGAAAGAAACTTTTCTTTTGACATTCATGCTGTGAAATAGATGTTGCAAAGGAAAATTATAGATGTATTTTCTAAAAAAGATTGTGTGTGTTTTCAACAGCTATTTTTGAAAAAACTTAATGTGGTTGGTTGTGATTTAATGACCGTGGCGTGTGTGACAGGAACACATTTATGTTCAAGGTTTTTTGCACAAAGTAAATAAAAGTGCAACGTTAATTCCTCAGAAGCCATTAAACATTTTAAGCCCGTGACCAACTGGACACTTGTGGGTCACAACCCACAGGTTGAGAACTCTGCGTTACAGGATGCGTAGATGCAGTGAATTGATTTGTTTGCTTGTGGGCAGTGTGGCTGTTTGCTCAAGAGCAGGTAGGTTAACTTTGGAATTGAGCCCTCCACCACTCCCTCAGTGTTCTGTCATGGCTTTGCCCCTCCTCGCTCAGTCCTCCTCTTCCTCCTCTTCCTCCTCTTCCTCCTCTTCCTCCCCCTGTATTCCCTGCATGACAGCCTGATAGTTTGGAACACTCCTCTTTCCCACTTTGCTCTGGATGTTTGCAGCACGCCTGAGGTTTGTCAGCTTTTATTTTGTAGTTTCTGATGCATGATTTTTGAGTTTCACTTGGATTCCGGTAGATCTGGTGGGAATGTGGATAATTCATGATTTATTTTACTAATTTGTTACTTTCGTGCTACATTAGAGTGAAATTAAGATAATATTTAATTGAATATTTTGAATATTAATATACAGACCTCTGTGTAGTTTTCTCTGAGGCAGTGCTGTGAGTTTGAGGTTGAATTGCAACAGGTTGATGACTTAAAGAGAGATGATCTGCAGCTGCTTTTGTCAGGCTGGACCTGCTCTGTGTCAATGGTGCTGGCACTAGAATAGAGTGGTGGTGTTGGATGGCTGCACGGGGAGAAAACGGACTCCCTCCTCATCTGCGCTGCAGTAACAGGAGGTGACAGAGTCTGGGTGTCCACCAAAGAGAGAGAGAGTTTGTATGGGCTGAGCCACAGCTCAATGAATCACTGTTTGAGTTTATTCATGTGGAGAAACTTTAAAAAGTTTTCGTCTCGCACAAAAGGTCTGCTTTGTGCGTCAGGCTAAAGAGCACAACAATGACTGCTGAGAGGATGGAGATCAGATCATTGACAAGCGAGTAAAGACGTGCTCCATCATAAATATGGAACCTTTTATTACCCCTCCATGGAGCTGATATTTTCACCTGCGTTTGTCTGACTTTTAGCAGGATCTTGTCAAAAGTGTGAAACGGTTTTTGGCCAAATTTTGACCAAAGATGGAACCATGAATCTTCATGTAAATTACCAACTAATTCACTTTTTCTTTTCTTTTTCTTTTAATATTTATTTAGCGCTTTGGTATGACTTTGTTGTCATTTGTAATATATAAATAAAGTTGAATTGAATTTAAATGACAAATCTTGAATATGGTAAATTGGAAAAAATAGGCATGAAATATGGTGAAAAGTGAGAATAATGGGTCAAAATATGCAACATTAGGTGGGAAAAGCGGTGTAAAAGGTTTAAAAGTGCTGAAAATGTCTTGAAAGTCTAAAAAAATGTTGCAGAATTGTCATTGAAATTTGATGGAGAAGTGGCAAAAATGGGAGTAATGTAGCAAGAATGAAGAATAAGTGATGAAAATAGGTTCAAATATGGCTCGTTTGGTGTCGTTGCAGAAAAAGGGTAAAAATAAGCAAAAATGCTTCAACTGCTCAAATATTCTCAGGTTCTAGAAGGCATCAGGTGACCACCTTCCAGTGTGAAGCAACACCAAATGAAGTCCTGACCCCAAGGTTGAGAACCCCTGCACTAAACGATGAGTCTAAAAGAATAATAAGAATGTGATGGCTGTGCATAAGAAAAGCATGCATTTGTTTCTATTTCCTCTGAATGAGCAGCTTGTTTACATATACAGTATACAGTATGTGTGGTGGTCACTAGTTACACATTGATATGTATTTTATGCAGGCCATGATCAGGTTAACAGATTACTGGGACAAACCTGCGACTGCCAGAGTTAAGCCTAACGTCTTGTGACCAGCGCACAGAGCTCTGTGGACTTTTGATGTCTAAACAGTGTCAGCCAACAGGAGCTTTAATGTGTTTACTGCTGCTTTGGTCACATGACCCCACAGACCGTTTTACTTTAATGTGGAGAAGTGTTCAAAGAACTCACGACTCTCTCTCTCTCTCTGTCTAGAGTGAGTTTCCACGCTTGTGTTAATTTCCATGGCTTTAGGTTCCACTCACGCTAGCACCAGACTGACATGTTGTGAAACGAGTTGTGAGTCCGCTGCGGCTGATTTTTCAACCTGCCTTGATGTCTCTCAGAATGAGACCAACTCGCAGAGAATAACACAGGCTTTTATGCAGAGGTGAAAGTGACAGATTTTACTTTACTAACTTTTGGCCACTAGGGGCGCTAGACCTGTAACTTTCACGTCGAGTGGCTACAAGCGCCGTAGCACTGTCGCAAAAATCAACAGTGTCAGTCGGGCCAGCCTCCTTGTCTTTTGATTGTGTATGCAGACAGTAGATGACCTGTATCTTCTAGATAAGGATTGGCTCTAAGGGCTGGGCTCACGCCGCGGCTGGAGGAGCAGCTGCCGCCGCCCCCCTCCTCTCCCTGCCGCCGGAGGCCCTGAGCTCGGCCCTTTTTGCCTTATTGGTGGCGCTCCCCCCCTACCCGCTGGCCTCACCGCCGCCGTCGGCCCCCTTCACCAGGTGTCAACGCGTCAACCGGGGTCAGGGCAGAAGGGGGACGGGCTCCCCGGCATGTGCGGGGCGTTGTCCGGCGCTGGGCGGAAGGTGGTCAGCACAGGGGGCCGAGTCTTTTTGCTCGCCTCGGCCATGACCAGGGGTCGAACAGGCGGAAAAATAGTAGCAAAAGCCTTAGCCTAATGAGTATATCCGAGCTTGTGGTCACGTGACTGCTGTAAAGTGAAACGTTCTCCAGGTCACATGACCTGGCCAAAGACGGTCCGTCTCTCCAAACTTACATAGTCGGTATTTCAAGAGGGAAACCATTGAGGAATCATTTAAAATAACTATTTAAATGAGCTGCTTTTTACATGTACTTGAGTATTTTATGTTTGACTTACTTGTACTTCAATCAAGTAACAGTAGTTGTACTTGAGCAGGATATATCAGTACTTTACACCTCTGCTTTTATGACAGGGCGGTCAGTGAAACTTCCTCTGGGCAGTGCTTTTCTGTCATTTTCCACTTTTTTTTTAATGTAATTTCCCTTTAACTGTTGTAATTAAGTAGTTAAACTATAAACGGCTTAAATTCTTTCAACATGTTTCCTGAGCTCAGCCAGCAGAGGAGGGTTATTTCCACAAGTTGCCTCAAGGCCTTAGTGGGGTTATTATGTCAGTGACCCGTTGACTCTCCGTGCTATAGGACAACTAATAGTTTACCATTGAAAGGAAATGGGTTGTTGACGTGCATCCTGGCCTGGTAATCAACAACTGGTGAAGCTTGAGAAAAGCTGATGTCTAGGTAGATAACGGGAAACTCATTCCCTTTAGATTACAGGTCACTTTCTGTCTAAATGCTCTGATTGTTGTCATAAACTATTGATTTCCTGAGCGTTGGTTCACTAATAAGTTGTGTTTTTATGTCACTTTGTGTATTTTATTTGATGTTTTTAGAGTTATTGTCTTTTTCTGTCATTTTGTGTATTTTAGTTTGTTTTTGGGGTTATTGTGTCTTTTTCTGTCATTTTCTATATTTTAGTTTTAGTTTTGTTTGTTTTGTTTTTTTTTTTTTGTGTATTATACTAGATGTTTTTGGTTATCGTGTTTTTTCATTTTTTTCTTGTATTTTAGTTTTCGTTTTGTGTGTTTCTAAGTTCATTTTGTATGTTATACTTGATGTTTTTGGAGTAATTGTGTCTTTTTCAGTCATTTTGTGTATTTTAGTTTTCGTTTTGTGTGTTTCTAAGGTCATTTTGTGTGTTTTAGTTGATGTTTTTGCAGTTATTGTGTTTTTTTTGTGTGTTTATGTCATTTTGTGTATTTTACTTGGGGTTATTGTGTTTTATTATGTCATTTTCTATATTTTAGTTTTAATTTTGTTTGTTTTAGTTTTGTTTGTTGTATTTATGTCATTTTGTGTATTATACTTGATGTTTTTGGAGTTATTGTGTTTTTTCAGTTTTTGTTTTTTTTTCTTGTATTTTAGTTTTCATTTTGTGTGTTTCTAAGTTCATTTTGTGTGTTATACTTGATGTTTTTGGAGCAATTGTGTCTTTTTTGGTCATTTTGTGTATTTTAGTTCTTGTTTTGTGTGTTTCTAAGGTCATTTTGTGTGTTTTTTGGTTGATGTTTTTGGAGTTATTGTGGGTTTTTTGTGTATTTATGTCATTTTGTGTATTTTAATTGAGGTTTTTGGCGTTATCGTGTCTTTTTTCTGTCATTTTGTGTATTTTAGTTGTGATTTTGTGCATTTCTAAGGTCATCCCTGCTTCCTATGCTGAAATTTCAGTGTGGTAGCACAAAAAAAACAGAAAAAGACAAAAGAAATACCCAAAAGTAACACCAAAATACACTAAAATAATGGAAAAATATAGAAAATGACTGCAGATACAAACCCAATGACAAAAAAATAAAATAAATTAATAACAGAACAACACAAAAAAATTTGCAAAATCACAAGAAATAACAGAAAAAATAGCAAAAACCAAAATGACAGAAGAAGACTTGAATTAGGAATGGTGTGTGAAGGCGGCACAGGATTCCTCATTTTGTTAGGAAATTACAAATTCCTAATTTTGTTGGCATTTGTTGTTGTTTTGGCAATGGTCCATTTCACATCCAACATGTAGAAAATTGAGTGTACTTCCTGAGCAATTTATCTTGAGTTTTCCAGTCTGGGTCACTGGGTGCAGTGGTGACAGCGACCTGCTGACCCAGTGTCCAGGGCCCCTTCATGGCTTTATTTTCCTGCTGTTCTCCCCCGTATAAAACGCCCCCCCCTCCTGGAGCTCCTGGCCCACACATCAAAGTTTCACTCATGTCAAACCTGCCGTGGCCCCACATTGTCCAACCACGTCCCCCTCTTTCAGCGTCATCCAATAGGAAACCAGTCGTCAGCAATCTGACCCACTTTTCTAATCGCTAACTACTAGCATAGCTAATTGGACACTAATCACTTGGTAATGGCAGGATTGTTTCAGGCTGCTTTTGATAAAGGATACATGGAGGATAAAGTATAAAATGTTTATTAAAAGTAAGGAAGTCACATAGGAAACGTGTAAATAAGCAGGTCAAATGTTAAATATAGCGGCACATGAGATAAAATGACACAGAATGATTTACTGACATTTATTTTAGATGTGCCGTGGGAAATGATTTTATTTCATTTCATTGGTCTAAAAAACATTTTTGAAAACAAATTAATTATGTGATATTTACTGCTGTTTAGAACTGCGCTCACTCTGTGTGAAACACAGCGATAAGAAATAATAATAATTAAAATAAAAACATGAACATCAAATCCCTCCATAAAAGCCTTTAGATCAAATCTGATAAAAGGTATAGATTGTTAATTGCACAGAATAAAGATCTTTTTTTTGAATTCCTGTTCAAGACACTTTAATATGAATGACTGTATATTGTTAATATAGGCTACAAAAATTAAAATATATTTATTTATTATTATTATTAGTAGTAGTAGTAGTAGTAGTAATAATAATCATAGATTTACATTTATATTATATATATATATTATATCAAAATATATAAGGTAAAGATTGTTAATTGCTCTTTTTATTAAAAAAGAGAAATATAAAAGATCATAAAAACTTTTTTTTCTTTGTGTATTTGTTTCCTATTCAAGACACTTTGACATGAATGACTGTATATTGTTAATATAGGCTACAAAGTAAAATGTATTACATATTTATTATTATTATTATTAGTAGTAGTAGTAGTAGTAATAATAATGAAAATAATAATCATATATTTATACTATTGTAACTATTGTAATTTATAACTATTTTTTTTACCTAAACATTAACAGGGTGATGTGTCTTGTGATTTTTTCAATGAAAACATGTACCTTTGCTACAAAAAAGGTTGAAAAACACTGGTGTAGTGCACAGGAGTGACACACACACACACACACACACACACACACACACACTGCAGATTGGATAAAGCAGCAGAGATGGTGAGCGTGGAGCAGTCTGATGAAAAGTTGTCATTTTTAAGGTGACGATACAAAAACTACTTTAAATTAATTGTGGTCAAAGGCAAGAACGTACATGTGAAGTGTTCATTATATCCAGGAGTGAAGACTTTGTCCACATTTGTTGTAAGCGATTCAAATTTAATAAAGCACCTCACAACAACACACGTATCTAAAAAATCTGAATTGTTTGACATATAGCAATTTTTTTTTTTAACTGTAACGCAAATAGTTACTTTCCTTGGTAATGAGTTACTTTTATTATAGAGTAATTCAGTTACTAACTCAGTTACTTTTTTGGAACAAGTAGTGAGTAACTATAACTAATTACTTTTTAGACCAACACTGGTCTGGGCGCAGGTATACTGCGCCCACAGACACTCCATTGACTCGTATTGAAGAGGAGTTACTGTGAATGCAAAACTTTGAACGAGAGTGGACGGTAAAGATTTTTGCGCCCTAAACAGGAAACACGTCATCACCAATCAGACACAGATGAACAAAACAACTTCACACGTCATCAATATTATCTGTATAATATTTATTCTGATTATCTAAATACACATTTGTTTTGTAGTATTTTTAATTCATTTTATTTTTTATTATTTTTATGTTTCACTCAAATAAACAAGGTAAGTGGTGGGGCTCCAAGTCTGTGTCTTCTATCTTCTGATAATATTCGTGAAGAACTCTTTTATCCTCTTCCATCCCTTCTTCAGAAAGTTGATGAGACGCCTCAACACAGACTTTTTTGTTGGAGGATCTTTCTCAGATTCACTCCTGTTCGTGCTGAGTTCTGTTTCTACTGAAGTGAAGACATTCTCCTCACTCAGTTTTTTGAGTTCAAATTGAAGGTTCTCCTGATATTTTATGGCCTGAAGGCATTGTTCTTGAAGTTCTCCTTCCTTTATCTTCAGCTGGGACTGAAGAAGGTGGATCAGCTCCTTGTTCTGTTTTTGAACATCATTCAGTTGTTTGCATTTCTCTCTTGTTTCTTCAAGCTTTTCCTGTGTAGTGGTGATAGAAACCTTCAAGGTGGAAATTATATTTCCATTTTCAGCCTCCAGATGAACTTTATTTTCCAGTTCCAGGGCTTGGATGGAGACCGTACGCTTAGCAGTTTCCCATAAAACGCTGAGGCGGGAGATTTCCTCTTCTTTGAGTTTAATCCTCAGATTGTTTTGATGTTGTTGAGCATCTTTTTCTGTCAACAGCTGCTCCTTCAGCACCTTAAAGTCTTCTGATGATTCCTCCAGTGTCTGTTTGAGGTGGTCAATCCTCTCTCGTTGTTGCTCAAAGATGGTCTCATTCTCCTTCTGTGTCCCCAATAATCTGGCCTTTTCCTTCTCCCACTGCTTCTGTTGGGCCTCTGATGCTTGTTGGGCCTCGATCAGAGACAGTTTAAGGTTGGCATTTTCCTTCCCCAGTTGGTCAACCACAGAAGTGTTATTTTGGACCTGAGAACGTTGGAGGATGAACATCTGCTGAGAGTTGAGGAGTGAAGTTTTGTCCTTTTCAGGACTAAAACCATTTATTTCTTGGTCCTGTGGGGTCTGTGTGTCCTTCAGATCTTCTGTTTCCCCAACCATTGAAGAATCAAGCTGTGTGAGCTCGTTGTTTATCAGCTCCAGATCTTCTAGTGTCTCATTTTCCACTGTGGAAAGGGTTTTGTCGTCATGATCCAAGCACAGACTCTTTTTAACAGACTTTAGGTTGTGAACGTTCTTGTCTGCTACTGTTTCTTTAACAGGCCCCTGGTCTTGAGATGATTCATCAGGACAGGATGAAGATGGTGTTTCAATGAGGGCAAAAAGCCTTGTCCAGTCGAAGTCTGCAGTGGGAGCCATCACTGGATCATCTTTCTTAGGTTTCTCAAAATGGCGTCGACCCTGTCTGCGTGTGTTCTTCTTAGGCATTTTATAAGTTGTCGTTTGGGGTTTTAACAATGATAATGTTGCTTCTCAGAGTGGTGAAATGCTTTATGTGGTGTCTCGTCCCAAGATCAAAGACTGTCTGAGTTCTATATTAAAGTTGAAAAAGAATCAACAGAAAAAGTTCCAAAATCACCATAGCAACGATTGCAAGTGAAGCAGAATTTATGCTAATGCTAAGCTAATTTTTTTAGCTTCTTTTGAGTCCTGTTTTATTTGAAATAAAGTGTCACAATAAAACACATAAATACTATTGAGTTTTGAAGACTCTTTGTTAATTTCAAAGAACACAGATCATTTAATTTAGGCCGTGGATATGGATACGTTAAACATATCCATAAACTGCCACTCTATGCATACAAAGCGCCTCTCATTGGCCAGTTTAGGTCATGTGATAGGTGCACCACGTGACTTAAAGTTCCGAAAAGGTCCGTCAACGTCATCGGTCGTACCCATAGTCCTGAGGGCTACGTTTGACGTATCTCTAGACACTTGCTTTAAATTATTAATAAGTAGTACAGTGCCAATCGGAAGTATGTATTCATATAGTGGGCGCTTAAGTAGAGTTGTTAATTATGGACATAATAATAACATACTCAGTAGCATTATAAAGGGGTATATTGGCAGGTGCAAAGTAAAATACCATGTGCATAATTCTTGTTTTAATTCTATGAGACATGCGCATGATGAATGTGTTGTTTTTTTTTTACTCATTTTTATATTTTTTTGTTTGATGTATGTTTCTGTAATGTATGTTTTTGGAGTCATTGTGTGTATTTTTGTATCTTTCTGTTGTCTTTTTGTGCATTTTTTGTATAATTATTGTTTTTTGTTGCCATCTGGAGTCATTTTGTGTATTTTTGTATCTTTTTTAGTGTAGTTTTGTGCATTTCTATTTTTCTTTTGTGTATTAGCCGTGTGTGTGTCTACATCCATCTACTCCGTGAACGCGCATCAAATAAATAAATACCTTGTGTGTGTGTTCCCGTGAATGTTTGAGACGCTAATAACAAAACTCCATAGACATTGTGGCGCCAATCAGAAAAGTAAACGAATGAATAAGTAAATTAAAGTATTATGTACAATTCGGCTGTCTTTTTTAAAAAAACAAAAATCATTTTTTACCTTTGAACCGAGTGGTCAGAGCTTAGCTTAGCTCTATTCAGAGAGCTCCGTGTCTCGGTCTAAACTATCTTCTTCTCTATCGCTCGTGTGTTTACAGCTGCTTGGCTGTGTGCGCAGCGATTGGCTCTGGCCGCACACGTGACTCTTGCTCGGGTGAGGAGCTGTGCAGTGAAATAGATATAGATGGTGCGCTAGCGCCCCCTCACACCCCGTGGTCAAAAGTTGAATAGGTTTCATTTCAGGGCCGTCCAGAAGTGAAATAAAATTAAGATCAACATTTTGAAAGGACCGAATTGCTCCAAAATAAGAGATACACACACTCGGGGTATTTGGAACTTGTTGACCAAGATTCAGGTCAACCTCGCACCGAGTCGGGGAGATATTTGCTCCACACACCCACACACACACACACACACACACACACACATAGATTTGCCTCTACCCTTTTTGCAGAAGATGTTTGCATATTCAAATATCTGCTGCTAAACTCAGGAAACACATGTACAAACCTTCCCATTCTGCACTCTCTGACTTCTCTCTTCTCTGCAGGTGTGCGTACGTTTTTTTTTGAGATGCTGCAGAATCACACGTTCATGACTTTATTAAACATTTTTTCGTGATGATCTGTGAAGTTCAACGTGCACTTTCCCTTCATCCCTGCTGGTAGTTTTGTGAGCTAGATTTACAGGCTCCTTTGTGTATCCAGATGTAGTGGGACAATGCTTCTTTGTGGAGCTGAGGGAGTCTGACCAACATCAGTCCTTATAAGTCCAAGCCTTATACGTGCTGCAGCTCTGCTGTTTGACAGGTCCAGGCTTGGCACAACTTAAAAGCTCTCTCAGCTCACTGGTCCTTGTTTTTATAAACAATTTAAAATGGACTGCGTCTCACTGTGAGGAGTGAACATTTTCAACAGTTTTGTGTTGGCTACTTTAAAGAATAGCAACAGAGTTTGGTTGAATCAACACAGACCACCAGGTCCTTATAAGGTCGGTTTGTGGAGGTCAGAAGATTCACACCATGCATTTATTTTTCTTCTTCAACTTCTTCTTTGATTGTCTAATACAGTGTTTCTCAAATAGGGGTACACAATGGCACTACAGGGCAGGGGGTACTTGAGAGAGAGAGTCAGATTACATTTATGTATATATAGATAGTCTGCCCATACATACATGAATATATATATATATGTATGTATGTATGTGCTTGTATAACTGGACGCATATGTGTGTGTATATTAATATATGTAAAATTCTGTACATAACCTCGACTTTTATAACATTTATAACTTAATTGTAAATTGTGTTCTACCTATATATAGTGAAAGCCTATTTTATTATTTTATTTTAATCTTATTGTTTTGCACATTTTTCTTTTTCTAACAAAACACAATCTTAAACAATGGTATTTGGCTTTGTGAGATACAAATCTAGTTCACCTAAAATGCAGTAAAAATAAATAAATATCTGAGCTCAAACATGATCAAAAACTAATTCTAGAAAAAAAAATATCTTTGGGGTCGCCAGAAATTCTTGAGATCAAAATGGGGTCACGATCCTAAAATGGGTTGGGAACCACTGCACTAAATACTGATTCTTTCCTCTTATTTACAAAGGGAGATTCTTTAAAATGTGTGTAATCACTCATTTATTCCATCATTATGATAAAAAGTTTTTTTTAAATAGTTTTCTAAGCAAAATGTTGTAGTCGGACAAAGGGGTACTTAGATTAAAAAATAAGAAAAAAGGCGTACTTGAGCTAAGAACCACTGGTCTAATACAGTATTTCTCAAATCGGGGTACGCGGTGGCACTACAGGGGTTTACTTCAGAGAGAGAAATTGGAAAATTAACAAACGAAAGCATAACATTTTTAGTTAAAAATGATAAACATAATAAAGATGGTGGAAATGATTTTGAGTAAAACATGAACTGAAAATATAAAGGTCCGTGTTGGTCCCACTTCAGGCAGGAGATGATGAAACAATAAAAAAAGATAGAAATAGAAATAAATCTATTCAGGAGCCTCTAAATACTGTTCCATTCCACTTATTTACAAAATAATATTCTTTAAAATGTGTGTTATCACTTGTTTATTCCATCATTATGCTCACTAGTGTTTTTTTCATAGTGTTCTGAGCAAAATGTTGTAGTTGGACAAAGGGGGGTACTTGGATTCAAAACAATTTTAGAACCATTGTTCTCATAAAACATCTATTTTTTCTCGTGCAGATTCCTCAGAGGTGATGACCTCACAGCCTTCAATGTTGACTGAAGCTTCTGCGCTGACCACCAGCATCCCATCCTCTTCATCTTCATCGACAGCTATTCCTCAGCCCAACGGCAACAGCAAGCCCTGGAGGAACAAGTCAACAACCAACTCCAAAAACACATCCTCTCATTCTCCCCCCTCGTCCACCATGCAGTCGGCCAAACAGGACAAGGAGAAGGCTCCGACTGACGCTCCGCCAAAGGTGGTCGCTCAGAAGTCAATGCTGGAGAAACTGAAGCTCTTCAACAGTAAAGGAGTCTCAAAGTCGGCCAATGCTTCTTCTTCTTCTTCGTCTTCGTCGTCGAATGGATTAGGAGCTCGGGCTGATGTTGCATCACTCAGGCAAACTGGTCCCGGACAGGTGGAGAAGGCAGAGACCGGCTCCAACACTGACCCCCTGGATGAAGACGACGGAAACCTACGACCCGGACTGAGCATCACCACCAGCAACGGATCAGGTGGCGCAACTCTCTCCACCACGGCCAGCAGCCCCAAGATTGCCCTGCGGGGCATCGCCCAGCGCACTTTCAGCAGAGCTCTGACTGCCAAGAAGAGTTCCGTCAAAGGCCCTGAAAAGGACAAAGGGAAGGAGAAGGACAAAGGGAAGGAGGGGGGGAAACATATCTCCATCCCTGAAAGGACAGAGGAGCCTAAAGATGAAGCAGCACCTGTAGTAGATGCTGATGGCTCCAGCAAAAAGATGTCCAAAATCGCTAGCTTCATTCCCAAGGGGGGGAAAGTGGCCAAAAAAGAGGCTTCAACCCCAGCACAAAGTGGAATACCAAAGCCAGGAGGCAAAGTAGGGGGGAAGGCCTCCTCAGGGGAGAGGCCTCGGAGCATGAGGTTAGGGGGGGGTCTCCCCATGCATCGTGGTCCTCTGGACAGGGGCAGCAGACACTCCAGCTCTACCTCCAGCCTGGCCTCCACAGAGGGGAAGGTGGGCGGCGGCCCCGCAGCAGGAGGAGGGACGACCCAGAGCACGGCCAGCAACACAGTCAGCGTTCAGCTACCTCAGACCCAACAGCACCACAGCCACCCCAACACGGCCACCGTGGCCCCCTTCATGTACAGGTGAGACCTGCACCCACATCTTGTTGTAAAAGTCCACCTCAGTGTCATCCATGGAGGGACAGAACACAGCTTTAGATCGTCTATAGCGATGGCACAGGGGGTGCTTGAGAGAGAGAGAGAGAGTGGATAATTAACAAATGAAATCATTACAAATATGGGGTGTTTTTTATTAACTAAAAAGCTCAGTATTTTGCTATTTGTGAAACCTAAAGAGAAGTATAATCTCACTAAATGCTCTACACAGACAAGATCCTGCTTGTATTTATTCTCATAAAATTACGACTTTATTCTCGAAATATTACAGCTTTAATCTTGAAATAAGATAACTTTAATCTCATAAAATTATGATTTTATTAAGATATGACTTTATTCTCATAAGTTTACTCTGACTTTAATATCGTAGTGCCCTGATTTTTGATTTTTGAATGCGGAGAAGGACAAGAAAGTGACTTAGCAGCTTAACACTCTGTTTAGAGTTTGAAACAGCTGAAATACTCCGCTGCTGCTGCTGCTGCTGCTGCTGCTGCTGTGATAAACACACCCTGAAGCACTGAGACCGACTCACAATCACAATAGCCGCTTAACTAGCCATGAGTTTTACTGTAATGTGCAGTTTTTTGGCTGAAAACAATAATGAGAGTGTGTGGATAGGAAAAGAAAATGACTTTAGTGATTACTGTTTTCTCTTGGAAGAGCGAGGCATGAAGTCTGCGTCTATAGACACGCCCACACATGAACATGCATAACTAGGCCCCAAAACAGCCTGTTCATAGAAGCGTCATGAAATTGACTTTTCAGAGGCTGAAACTCCAGGAACCAGGCAAGTTTGGGAAAATAAACCTCAAATACTTTGTTGTTGGGGTTCTTAGAACAAATGGAGATGGGTGAAAAATAGCATAAATACTAGACCTTTAAACAAAGTCAACAAGGACAAAGTCCTACAACAGGCAAAGACCAGAGGCTGTGTGTGATTGTGTTGTTCATACGTCATCATCTCCTGAAGGCCTCTAAAGACCACTGCCCAGTAGCTGAACCCTATTGATTTATCCTCTAAATACAAACTTTACTGGGGCACAGCAGGCTTTATTTCAACCCTCGTCACAAGACCTGAAACAGAGCCGATTTGAATCTTAATCTGAATCAATGGCTTTCCCACTTTGATCCACTGAACCTTTTTTTTTTTAACCAAGGTCCCAAACAGACGAGGAAACGGGAGTCCGCAGTGGAGACTTTTCAAAGTTAAACCAGACGTCCCTGGAGGATTTTTCTGGTGGGTGATGATCTCCAACACTGTTAAATCTGAAGAGATTTATTATGATTGTTGATGTTGAAGTTGTTTTGTCTTCAGCTGAAGACCCAGAGACCAGGAGATTACGGAGTGTTAAAAACATTGCAGATTTACGGCAAAACCTGGAAGAGACTATGTCGAGCTTACGAGGAACTCAGGTCACACACAGGTAAACTGACATTCATCAGTATTTAAATTATTTTCATTTCCAGGTGTTTTACACTGACTGCAGTTTGACTTTTGACTAAAACAATGAGTCCTAGTTATTGTTTTTATGTTGTTTTTCTTTATTTGTGGATATAATTGAATAGTATTGAACAAAAGCCTTATATTTGTAGGCAGATGGTCTTTTTTTTAATTAAAATAGCAAAGTTACTGTGAATATTCTAATTTATAAGCATTTTATTGAACAATGGGCTTTATTCTCATGTTAAAAAACACATTTTGCTTATATAGAATTTTACAAAAGTGAAAAACACCCCTCACATTTCTGCAAATGTTGTTAAATCTTTGCTACAATGACACTGCAAATTTACTGTGCCTTCAAAATAAGTCAACACACAGCCATTAATGTATAAATGCATTTAATCAAAGCAACAATCAGAGAAAGCAACACACTGTCCATGCACACTTACATTTAGCATTTCTTTTTTTTTTGTTTTTTTTAACAGCGGTCTCATCTGAGATGAGAAACCCTTTGATCACTGGGCGTGTCTTTAGGTCATTAGTTGAGCTGCAATCACTGAGTGTGACCGACTGCTCTGTGCCTCCATTCACAAGAACTTTATTGTCAGTGAACAACAATTTGAACAAGGAAACTAAAGATCAGGGGCCTTATTAGAGCCTGATATATAACAACGACCCAAATTGTTATGAAGAAATAAATGCAATAAAACCCATAACTGGTCAATAATGTAACTAAAGCGCTGAGCCTGAAATGTAAAAACTATTAGCATAAAACATAATTAAAAAAAAATTAAAAAAAGAAAATAATTAACCAAAACATTGTGGCAAAAACATGAACAAAATGTGAAAAAGGAAATTATGTTTTTTGTCAGCTATTGAAAGTTCACATGTGTTATTATTATGACAGGACACCTGTCATTAGCATGAATAAAGGTCATGAAGGCTGTCATTAAGTGTTGTTCGTTACCTTAACCTTTCTTTACCCTAACCCCACTGGATCACGCCACCGAACCCAAAAAATGCCAACATAGCTCCAAAGGTGTCATAATTTAGTGAAAAGTGTCATAATTTAATGAAAAGCGTCAGAATTTAGTGAAAAGCATCAGAATTTAGTGAAAGGTGTCATAATTTAGTGAAAAGTGTCATAATTTAGCGAATAGCACTTAATGACATCCTAATGACAGCCTTCATGACACCTTATTCATGCTAATGACAGCGTAATGTCAGCTTTATGTATAAAACTTCAAGTAAAGTGTTACCCAGTCTGTTTATTGTTCCGCTCCATGTGTGCATGCCGACCTTTGTCATTATATTTGTACTTTAGTTCCGTGTTGCATTTTGTTCCCGGTTGCGTATCTAATGTAGTCTAATATTTAATGCTCTTTTTATTTCTGCTAATTTGTTTGGCTTCTCATTATTACTTTTTTTGTTAGAGCAGAACTAAGTAACTTGCGCTTCCTCCTAAAGATGCCTTTTGGTTAGGTCACTGTCGTAAACACCCCCGAGGCAGCAGCTCCTCCCTCTCGCTACAATGAGACGGGCAGTGGAGGCTTCCTAAAAGTACGGGGGCAAAATTAAAGCGATTAATGTTGAATAAACTTACATTCTGAGTGAACTCATCCTTTAGTAACTCAGTGAGGTAAAATCACTGGTAATGACGTCACTGGAGCGATGAAGAGACCAAAAAGCACCACTGTGTTCAAGCGACTCATCACGGGCGATTGAAGTGACTGCAGTCGCGATCGGTGTGAACGCACCTTTAGTGTGTATTGGGCTGTTGTAAAGCAGTACGTGTTGTCACGGGAACAGGGCTGCGAGACTGCCACCGGTTCGGAGGCAGGGAAAGTTGCAAGTGCTGTTTTCTGGCTAAAGACAGCAGGGGGGGATGAAAAAACCCCAATCACCCCATAAGCACTTGTGTTACCCTCACAGGGACTATGAGAAGGATTTATTAAGGTGAAAAAGTGACTTAGTTCTGCTTTAATTGTCAATGAAGAAAGGCATTTAAGAAGATTGGCATGAAAATAAACATGTCTTCCTGTTTGTTGCACTTTATGAAGCACTGATTAGACGTCCTGATGTCCCCGTCTGTCCCCACAGTACCTTAGAAACCACATTCGATGGCACCGTGACCACAGACATCAGCACCAGTGGAACCAGTGGAGGGAGCAGCAATAACAACGGAAGCAGTCGCAGCATCCTCAGCATTACGTCCTCCCGCCCCTCGCTGGCATCATGGCGCCTCGGACAGTCCAGCCCCCGGCTGCAGGCGGGTGACGCCCCCTCCGCGGGGAACGGCTACGCTAACCGTGGGGGCCAGGGGGGCCGTTACCTGTACCCCGGGCACCTTCGGCGACAGCTGGCTGGGAGGGGAGGAGCTCTGTGCAGCGTTGAGCTGGGAGAGCGAGCCGGAGAGGACATGGACATGGACGGCATCGCCATGGAGGTGACGGGGTACATGAGCGATGGAGACGTGCTGAGCAAGAACGCCGTACGCACGGATGATGTCAGCAGTGGGTAAGTGAACCAGGATTAAAAAGTTTACCTGATAGAGTAAATCTAGGGCTGGGTTACAAAAATGTATCTCTTTGAAAGGATTTTCCTTTGAATGTAAACATGAATTTTAATACTGTACCAAATTAGAGTTACTTTCTACTAGGGCTGAGCACAACTGGAGCAAAACTCATATCTCAATATTTTTTCTCAAAATTAAGATATATGTTATAAATATCGATAATTTTAATACAAATTAAGTCTGACCAAGATAATTCTGAGTTAAATTTCCTGATGCAATATTCCACACGGTCACAATTATTAACAAACAGCTGCACAATATGTTCCACTTTTTACTCCTAACACAATATTTTTATACAAAATAAGTGGTAAAAAAAAAGATGTATCTCGATATAGACAATATTGTAATTTTCTATATCACCAACAAAGAAAACTCCATATATATAGAGTATCGATATATCGATCAGCACTACTTTCTACCATATAAAGGAAGATCTCTAAGAATATCTTCCATATTCAAGTAGAGTTGGAACTGTTACTGAAATATCTGTAATGAGAAAAAATGTGAAGCAAAATCTAAAATACAAGTATATGCAAAATATATTTATTATATTATATTTGATAAAATTGTTTCAGGACTTGAGACTGGAATAATCAAAGCTGATGTTTCATGAACGTAAACTTGTCAATAGAGGGCAGCAGTGTTCCTGATTTAACGCCACACTGAACATTATCAACACATGAAGAAAGAAGCACAGATTCATTTCTAAATTTACAAAGAGACATGATTCAATAATGGGACTGATCACAAGTGCAATGGAACCAGGTTCCCAACCAGGGGTACGTGTACCCTTGAGGGCAGAGGTGTAAAGAGTACTAATATATTCTACTCAAGTAAAAGTACTGTTAATTGATTGAAATTGTACAAAAGTTATACATAAAATATGCAGGTACAAGTAAAACGTAGCTTGATTAAAATATTATTTAAAGTAAAAGTTACTAGTTACTTTCACCCCCAACGTTGATTATTGGTAATAAATCTTGCCACGGTTCCCTTACATACAGTAAATATCTCATATATAAACTTATAAAGGAAGAGATTAAATCTAGCACCGTTGGAACTTAATTTATTTTATATGAAGGCATCTGTATAAAATAAAAAAATTGTCAAAATTTGCAGTTATTTTTGTAAATAAAATAACACCAATGAATTCAATTAAAATTTAAAAATAATCTCAGGCTCTAAGTATCGATACATTCATGAAATAACCGACATTCAATTTGCAATATGTTTAATCTGATTGGTCGGCTATGATGTGATGCATTTTTTGGAGTTTCACAATGTCCGTTGATCATTTTTTGAACAAAAAATAATAATTTACTCAGTCACGGTTGGATGTAACTCAATTACAGTAACGTGAGTATTAGTAATCTATTACTTTAACCTCTGCTTAGGGGTACTTAAACACGTGCCAGTTTAATGTCTAACATTATTGGAGGCATTTTACATGCATGCACACAGACTGTTTCCTCATCCATAATTAATAAATTCTGGTATATGTCTTTAAAATACATCAAAATGTGTCGTTCAAAATCTTAAAATAATCAAAACGTCAGAAACAGATTTAAAGAAAGTCTTAAATGTGAAGTTAATGTTGGACCAGGCAGAGGACAGGGTTCAGATGAACCCACTGACACCAACATTGCATAACATGATCTAACGCTAACGCTAAAAGGTTGGAAAACAAGAATAAATGTGTGTGTGAGCAGACAAAGGCAGAGCACAGTCACACCTGCTTTAACATTTAAAACCACAACGCTCTCTGTGGGCAGTAGAATAAAGAAGTTAATGAATTATTCCTCTCTCACATTGTCCAAACTGTGGGAATGAGTTCGGACAGGCTGAGGTTAATGAACCTTTTATTGAACCTTTCAGAGCTGATGTATGTTTGAGTTCTAGAGGATTTCTACTGAACCAGTCGCTGTTATCAGAGAAAAAACAAAAAACCCTACAATTACTACAAAATAAAAGTGATCCTGTAGGCCAATTCAAAGTTAGATGCTTGGAGTTCTGCACCTTTGACTATTCATGAGTTGTTTTGGTTTCAGGTTTTTTCCTGATGTCATCAGAATCAGGAATATTTGAATAATTCCAGGAGGAAATGACTTTTGTGACCGTGGCTGCAAGTAGAAATTATTATAACAAAGGTGAAAAGAAACACTAAGAAACCCTATATACATAAAAAGAAAAAGTGAAAATAACAATGGTTATATTAACACAAGAATAGGAATAAAAATGTTTTATTATATTAGGACTAAATATAAATAATCAGGATTAAATATGTGTACAGTTCTAATGAGGTTATCATCACGTTTTACATTGAAAGCATGAAGGATCCCATAGTGCAGTGGTTCCCAAACAGGGGTACATATACCCCTGAGGGTACAGGAGCACATTGCAGAGGGTACTCGGAAAGATTTCATTAATTTAAAATTAATTGGGAAGTGTTCCTAATTCCTTTTTAGGCTTTTTTTATTTATTTATTTTTTTGCACAAATTCACCACAAACTAACAGTTCAATTGCTCGATAAGATACTACAGTTTCTTGTAAATTATTGAAACAGTAGAGGCCATTTTATCACACTTCTGAAAATATGTATTTCTTTTTTTATAAATTCTACTCATTGTTTTAAATTAGTATATTATTAAGCCTTAGGGAACCAATGTTTGAGACACAGTTAAAGGTTTAGTAGAGTATGAAGGGGGTATTTATGATATGAAGAGGGGGTACACATGATTTCACAAAAATGTCAAAAAAGATTTTGAACCACTGCCACACAACTCCCTCACTTTAATTCCAACAAAGTAAAGACGCTTAGAAACAGTTTAACCTTTTTCTCCACCCTGATTTGCATACTTTAATATAACTATTGGATTTAATCTTTTTCTCTGTGTAACCATTGAATCACTGCAGTTCATTTATCCACTCTAAAGTTTTACTGTCTTGACCTTTCTACTGACATCTTACATTTTGCTGCTGTTGTAATTATCCTCACATATTCACACTAAACAGGGCAAGCAGGAGCAGAAGATGAATTACTGAAGTAGGTTTTTTAATCCTTTCTGTTGTTCAAAAAGCTTTAAAGTTAATCAGATTTACCGTACAAGTCAAATCACTTCTCGTTTCACTCACTATCCACTCATTCATGTCTGTTTTACTGATGTTCTTTCTTTCTTTCAGATTTATATTTCTATGTTTTTATCCCTGTATTGTTGTTGTTATTTTGCTTGTCTGTGAGTTTTGAAGATAAAAACAAGTGATGTGAGACACTTTTAGGTATGAATCAATATGAAACCATTCTGTTTAACACCTCTCAGTAAAACTGGGTGTAATAGTAAATAAATTACATTAATCCAAATGAAATTAGGCTTCTGTTCTACATCAGGAGATAGAAACAGATCGCAGACACTGAGCATTAGGAAACCTCCAGTGCAGAGATGTGAAATAGATCAGACTCGTAATCATAGAGCAGGTTGTTGTTCATCGCACAGATAATTCTGCGGTTTTTAAAAAACAAAATTTAGAACAGTTTTCATGTCTTTTTATTTCCTTTTTAAAGTCAAACCACTCATTGAAGTCAGGGATGCACTGGCCATCTGGTAAACCGGGTATCGTCCCGGTGGGCCGTAAATCCAAAGTGGGCCGGTCTGGTCCGCTACGTTTGATTTTTTTTTTTAGACGAGGGAGTGGACGCAGACATGGTAACAAGTAGCCAAAAATGGTCCAAAAGTGGCAAAAACATGGCAGGAAAAGAGTGTAAAGTGACTAAAAGGGGCCAAGAGTGGCCAAAAAATGGGCAAAAAAAGAGGAACCAGGTGATATATAATGGCAAAGGGAAGCTTAAAGGAGCAAAATGTGGGAAACGATAGTGAAAAAGAGACAACAGGAAACAATTGGTATTTATTGGGCAAAAGTTAGCTTTTATTTAGATGAAAAGTGGCCACATTTCTTTTTTTAAAAAGTACAAAAATTGGATAAAAGTGTCAAATATTTACAAAAACTGACAAAAAATAGAAAAAAATGGGTATTTATTGGCAAAAGGGGGCTAAAGTCTGAAATAAGTGTCAGAAATTTTTGAAAAGGGGCAAAAACGGGACAAAGGAAATAGAAAAACAGCCAAAGGAAATAGGTTAAAAAGTTTCCCCCTTTTAAGGTTTTCTGGGGGAATATTGATTTAAATTAAGACATAAAAAGCCACATGTTGAGAAGCACTGACTTAATAACAGCTTCTACGTGGTGTCCACTGATAATGTAGTGGGCTGGTCTGGACAGAAAATGCCAGGGCTGAATTTTTGTCCCTGTCCACTTCTGATTGAAGATGTAATGATATTCTGCTCAGTGGGATTTCTGTTTACATCATGTATGTTTGTGTGACCTCAGAGAGCACCTGTGATGTTTAGACCAAGTGCTTTAAGCTCTCAGAGTGATTAATGAGGGGGAAACATCAGCTGATGCTCGATTGGAAGCTTATTAGCCCGATTGTACTGGGTGTAATGGTGAGTGTGGGGGGTCGCTGTGCTCCTCTGTGTGGGTATGAACGTTTCTTTACGTGTGTGTACGTGGTGGGTGGAGCTGCCCTGTGGATTAACCCTTTTAAACAGACACAGACTAATGAGCTCCACCCAGTTCCTGACATCCTCAGGCCATTTAGTGGGTCGCTCTGTCACCAGCAGGTTAGCATCCAGTAAATAACTGGTTCTTCCACACAGAAGTGGGATGTTTACCAAGGGAGACGGTGGCATTTAGAAAACAGCAGAAAAATGCCACGGTTGTGACCTAAGTTTGAGAATTTGACATTTGACATTTCCCTATTGGAGCAAAGAAGGTCTGTGTTTGATTCCCAGGCAGGGAACTTTCTGTGCGGAGTTGTTCTCCCTGTGCTTCCGTTGGTTCTCGCCTGTACTCTAGTACAGTTTAGGTTTAGGGGATTTGGAGTTGATGAGTTTGCTTATAGGAGTGAATGAACATACGGGGCCCCAAAGCTGAGTCATCTGCTTCATCATCTTTATCTCCAATATGCTTCGAAATAAATGTATTATAATGTATTATAATGTACGTGATTTTGAGGCGTACTTAAGTCTAAGACTGTTTTTGAAATCGCATACTATTCAATTCAATTCAACTTTATTTCTATAGCGCAATTTGCAACAATGTCATCTCAATGCGCTTATCAAAATATAAAATTCATAATAAGAAAGAGAAAACCCAACAAGATCCACATGAACAAGCATTTAGCGACAGTGAGAAGAAACAACTCCCTTTGAACAGGAAGAAATCTCCAGCAGAACCAGGTTCAGAGGTGGCAGCCATCTGCGTCGACTGGTTGGGGTTAGCGGACAGATGGACCAACAGAACAGGATATAGAGATAGAACATCAGAGTGTCCCAGACTATTCGAGCCGTGAACCACAGATCAGGAACTGCCATCATCAGCTTCACGACTCCTGAAACAGAGCAGAGAGAGAAGGACGAGGAGAAGACACTGACTGCAGAAAAACAGGATACAGTCTTATCAAGTCAGCCTGTCTTGGCCTTGGGCCTCACTCCCAGTGGCCTAGTCAACCTTGATTATAAAAGTGAGAAATCTCTTTCCGTTTATTGGTAAAAGCGACTCCAAGGTCTGTAAAAGCGACCGTTCACAAACGAGCCCGTTAAGTTAGTGCTATTATACGGTATACTAACGTACTACTCATACTCAAGTCTGATATCAAAATGAGTATGTCATGCATTCACATTAGATACAAATCTCTGAAATGTCAGCAAGAAATGTGTGGGGCGGATTCACTAAAGATTTAGGATAGGGCCGGGACAATGCGGCAATGTAATTGATGACGTTAACGCAAAAAATTCGTCGATGCAAAATATGCACGCCAATGCGTCGTTTGACCAAAATAAAGATGACGGCGCTGGAGAATAACTAACGCGAGTGGCTTTTCTGAGTTTCAAATGTGCAAGGCAGTGAAGGCACGCACTCGTTCGTCAAAGGTAGCTGTTCCCCGTAACTCTCGTCCTTTATCCTGGGTGTGACGCAACGCGTCGACGCTACAAGGAAAAAACACCCGCCGTAACGTCAACAGCATCAGCACGCACACACGCACACATGCGCACACACATTCTTAATTGAACTTTATTTCATGATTTTGAGTTGAAGAGCAATAAACATATGTTGCAGTGTTAAGGAATTCATGTTTTTTTTTTAATTTTAGATATTTAAATCAACATGTATAAATTACTTTTAGTCAATTAATGGGGAGATAATCGATAATCGAATCGAGTCAAATCGAATCGAAATGGAAAAATTAATTGCTATATTAATTGATGCATGGAAAAATTAATCGCTAGATTAATTGTTTAAAAATAATTTTTAGGAGTATTAAAACATGTGCAAAAGTCACTCCATGCACTAATAAGGGGTACAAATTCTTGGGAATCAGGACTGTGTGTGTTCTGTGCGTCACAACACGCCTTCAATCCATTTAGCGCGTTTCCCTCTGATGAATATGTAATGTTGGCGGATCTAATAAGGGCCGCAAAAAAAATGAAAGGGGGAAGTGGAAATAAATTAATGCAGTGGACGCAATGCAATTCATCAAATCTGGAACTGTTTGCGGTGACTGTTTCTGCGCCGGAAAATAGTACGACCCACAGTTAAAGATTTACCACCCTTTATTTCAGATCTTAGTGAATCAGCACCTTTGTTTCTAAGAGTCATTCAGAGCAAACAAGATATTTTCTCAACAGTCTAGACTCCACACGATGAGCAGCTCAGCAGGTAATTAATTTACTGCTTTTTAAACTCACCCACCTAGACAAAATGACTGATGACACCACTTGTATTATCAGCGGTGCATATCTTCAGTCTCCTCCCCCTCCTCTGGGGTTTCCTTTCTGTGTCCCTGGTCCATGCAGACCACGGCCATCACCTCCCGTCCCTAAACCTCCATGGCTCGGGGGTGTTTTGCTTAATCTACAGTGCTCCCGCCCCCTCCCCCTCCGTTTTTGTACCTCCCTCTCTTGCCTCCTCCTCCTCTCTTTACCTTCCACTGATCGACACAACCTCCAGCGAGGAGAGACAACCATGTGTAGCTGAGGAGAGAGGCTGCATACCCACAGATCTACACACACACCTCCAGGGTTCACTGAATGCTTAACTTCCTCTGAACACTGACGCAACACACTCATTCCTATTACGGCACAAAGGCTTTGCATAAGGATGCGACCTGAGATCAGACACTAGACGGACGTTTGGAGAAGGACTCTGAAGATCTCTGTGCTGACAGTATGACCATGTTTAAGGCAGAAAGGTACGTACGACAGCAGGTCTGGAGCTGTGCAGGAGACTCAGTGCGTGCATTGTGTTAGTAAGTCAAATATCTCTCTGAGTTAGATGTATTTAACTTTTTTTTTCCTGCTACTGTGTAAACTCTACTTGGCAGCAGACTCTTGTTTGGGCACGTTTGTTCTGCTGCAGACAGTTACAGGTTAACACGCATCTGAATCACGAGGACTGGAGCGGGGTTACTGATAGACTACTGACAGTTTGGTGGTTGTGTGTGTGTGGACATCTTCAAGGTGACTTTGCAATGAGTTATGTTTCCCTCAGGAGAAAAGAGAGTTAACCCCCCTCTGAGGGAGTCTTCTCCCAGAGGAGGAGTCTGATATTTTTCATCTGTCTGGTGATAGAAAACCATAAGTTAATGTCTTTTTAGCTTTCTCTCTATGATTAATTGCTGTATAGATTTGCCTGCAAACTGTGAGAATTCCGGTTTTTTGCACGTATTGTATATATTCATCATTTGGTCAATGTGCACCACCTCCAGGCTTAAAATACCACCTTTCCTTTGGTTTTGATAGACATGTTCCCTTCATAAAGGTTGTTCAGTATTTCCGTTCTCTGCACATTCTTTTGCATTCTGGGCTGAAGTCCATCAGTAAACAGAGGATATAGGATATGAATTCCAGAAAGTTAATTTTGTTTTCTTTTTGAATAGTATGTTCCAAGGTTTAATTTATTCCGACACATTTTTCAGGAAATTTACTTTGATCTCCTGACATGTTTTGACTGTCAACTGCCAGCCTCCTGAAGAAGACTGGCAGTTGACACTCGAAATAAATGAAAACCTAACATATTATTGAAAAAGAAAGACAAAATGAACTTGCTGGAAAGGACACATCAAAGCGATCAGCAGACACCTTTGAAGAAAACTTGCAGTTGACAGTCAAAACATGTCAGGAGATCAAAGTACATTTCCTGAAAAACGTGTCTGAATAAATTAAACCTTAACATATTATTTAAAAAGAATAGCACTTTATAACCACCAAGGTAGGAATTCATTTATTTAATTGCAATAATAAAACATGCATTGCTGTTGCGAAAAGATTGCACTACATATAGTGTTGACCTTTGACGGCATGTGAAGACAAGTAAAAAAACACAAAAAAAAAACAGAAGAAGAACGTGAAAAATGTGTCTGAATAAATGAAACCTTCAGGTTATACATTATTGTTATTGCTGATTTTCATCAGTTGTGCTTCATACAGAGAAACCGTGTTGAATTATCCCAGTCTCACTGAAACACATTCATTGGTCCAATGGTCCAGCTTCAACGTAAAATCAGCCAACATTTCATCAAGTGTCACCTTCGTTCGATGAGTCAATATTTAGCTCCATTAGGAGCTCCTCCCCAGGTAAATATTTGGAGGATTAGCTGGTGTTGTTCCAGTCTGAATGAGTGTGTTTGTGTAAGCGGTCAGGGCCTGGACACCAGCGCTGGACTGTAACTGCTGCTGACCGTCTCCGACACACTTTAATAACGTTTGCTTTCAACGTTCTTTTCCGTTATGAACCCAAATGAATGAGTCGCTAGCCTGTGCTTAAATCTACTGTATATTTTTCAGCCTCTCGTAATGTTTTGGTTGCAGTCATTCATAATGTGGCAGCATGGAGTGCAGATGGACATCGTGCTGGTAATGAATAACAGTACGCTGTCTGTGAAGCAGCCTCTTCAGTATTCATGTCCCCGCTGTTCACATGGGAATGATGGGCCTCTTGGTTGGACACTTTTCCCCTTTTCTGGGTTTTTTGTGAACGCTTCCTTCCACAAGTCCTTTCAGAGTGACAGATGAGAGCTTCATCTCAGCTGGAAAACTGGATTAATGTGAGACTCTCAGTTCGTGTTCCATAACTCCGTCCGTCCGTCCTTCCCAGAGTCAGTCAGGCTTCCTGATTGCATTGAGTCGTAATAATTTTTTGTGTGTTTCACAGCTACTTGACCGACGGAGGTTTGGGCCTCTACACACGGCGCCTGAACCGCCTACCTGACAGTATGGCCGCCGTTCGAGAGACATTACATCGAAATGCGTCGTCAGGACAGGGGGATGCTGACAGGTGAGCCTGTTCAAACTATTTACACATCTATCTATATACATATGCTACCTCTTAAGCTCTTAAGTCCCAGCCACTTTTCTCCAAAAATCACATACCCATAACAAATAATGTTTTTCTAAGCTTCGACATGACCTACGTGACTAATTTTTGTTCAGATTGACGTAAGACCATGAGTGGTTACAGATGAGTGGTTACAAAAATGTGTATCTTTGGCCTATTGTTCGTTATTAGCACCAAAATTGCACATGAGTTCAATAATTTGTGATGATTTGTAGCCTTCCCTATTGAGAATAGGCTTTATATTTTATGTAAATATCTGGGGGTTTTTTAGGCAGGCTATAGATTTCTGTATTTAAAACATCATTTATTGTCACTCAGTTTCATATATTTCCAAAAATTCACATCAACTGTAACAACTAAGGGTCCTACTTCAAAAAAATGTGCCATGTAGGTCATGTAGACGCTTTAAAAAACATGATTTCTTATAGATATGTGGTTTTCGGAGAAAAGAGGCTGGGGCTAAACATTATGGGTTCGAACCTTAGTCATTGTGGCAATCGCATGTTGCATTGTGTTTAAATTTTGTGCTTTAAGGTCTTGAGATTACATGTGCACACATACAGGTGAGGAAAAACCCTCCAGAGGCACAAAGTGCAAATAAAACACAACCTCTTGAGCTGCTATTGAGCATTGGCCAACATGCCCTGGGTTACAGATGACAGAAAAACAAATGGAAACTTGGAAAATATTTAAAACACTTAGAACTCTGACACTGAGAGGGGACAAAGTGTGCTTTACAGGCCAGAAATGCACTCATGGATCAAACTTTTGCACACGTACAGGAAATAGCTGGAATTAAAACCCAGGAATTTCTTAAAAATATTTTTAAAATTCAGTTTAAGGCAAATAAAAATGTGTTGCCAAAAGACATTCAACAGATGTTTATGATTAGAAAAGGAAAATACAATTTGAGAGGGAATCATTGTTTGAAACAAAGGTATGTGCATGTCTGTCTGTGGAATAATCGACATGAAAACACAAAAAATGTGCATTCATTTGGAACAGTCAAACAATTACCCATAAACTCACGCTTTGTACCTTATTTGGAGAGGATTTTGTCAAATGTGTATGTTTTAAAAGCAGTGTAAAAAACTCCACATTCTTTTTTTGTTTTATTTATTTATTTAGAAAAATTCCCATCACAATCTTTAATGAAATCCTATCTGTGATACTTGAACACATTTGTCTCAATGTTTCAGTGGAAATAAACATTTAAAGATGGTTATTTTAAAACAAAAACATATTAAGTGTAGCAGTATTTAACTCCACTAAGGCTCTGAATATATTGGTTTTCTGTGAGTTTGAAGCTTGTCGTTTAAATCAGATTTTAGACAGAGTTAACTGGTGACTAGTGCTGCTGTTAGAACAGGCCTGAGGGCACCTCACATGCTCCCTGTGGGCTACCTGGGGCCCACGGGCTGCTCTAAGGTATCTTTCTGATGGACACTGATGTGTGTTTACTGTGTGGGTTTTCTTCAGTAAACAATGTCATGACTACTGTAGTAAAGCCCTGTGCACACAAATAAATGCCTATCTCTGCGATTAGATTAGCCATAGCTCAGAGTTGCACACGGTTCCACTTGATCCCATTGTATCGGACGCTCGCCGTGCATCTCCTTTTCCACGTAATGGGTTTGTGGAGATGTGGCCGTCTTTGTTCTGTCACTGAGCTGCAGACGGATTCGGTTCCTGGCCAGTTGACAGACGGAAATAGATGAGGGCTACCCTGATAGGGATGTGTGTGTGTGTGTGGGGGGGGAGATAATTGAAAAGACGGGGGAAGGGATCGTTGAGACAGGAGGATGATGAACATAATAGATGGAGCGGGTTCTTGTGTGTAGACGAATGAATGGAAGCCAATGAGTAGAAAGAAATGATCTATAGCAGTTTTTTTCAAATGGGGGTACGTGTACCCCTAAGGGTACGCAATGGCACTACAGGGGGTACTTGAGAGAAAGAGAGAGAGTGGAAAAATAACAATTGAAAGCATTACAAAATATGGGGTAATATAATGTTTATGATTCTAGCATTATCATTTTGTCTTCTTTTTTAAATAATATCTTAAGGTTTCATTTATTCTTACATCAAAGCAATCAGCACATGCCTTTGAGGAAGACTGACCGTACAGTCGGAACATGTCAGGAGATCAAAGCAAAATTTCCTGAACATGTTTATTTTTTCAAAGTTAAAAACTATAATCAATATAATGATGAAATGATCTTGATTAGAGCATGAACTGAAAAGATAAGGTCACACGCTAGGCAGGAAGTGACCGTAAATTTTAAAAACTATAGAAATAAATCTATTCAGGCACTAAATCACTTATTTACAAAATGAGATGCTTTAAATGTGTGTTATCACCAGAGGTGTAAAGAGTACTGATATATCCTACTCAAGTACAAATACAAGTAAGTTATACATAAAATACTCAAGTACAAGTAAAAAGAAGCTCAATTAAATAGTACTCAAAGTAAAAGTTATTACTTACTTTCAGCCCCCCATGTTTATTTATGGTAATAAATCTTGCCACGGTTCTCTGGCATATAGTAAATATCTTACCATATATATATATACCATAAAGGCATCTGTATAAAATAAAATGTTTGTCAAAATGTACAATTATTTTAAAAACTCTAAAGCTGATGTTTTAGAATTTTGTGTCTGTTTTGTATTACCTTTAATCTGATTGGTCGTCTATGATGTGATGCATTTGATTATTGTCTGGTCATTTGATTTTTTTTTTTTGTAGTTTCACAATGTCTGTTGATCATTTTAAAACAAAACACAATCATTTACTCAGTAATGGTTTGGTGTAGAAATGTAATGAATTACTTTACTGCTTTTAAAACATACTTAAGTACAATTAAAATGACTGATTTAGAACCCATAAAAGCTACCTAATTACTGGTCATCACTGATTTATTCCATCATTATTGCTCTATAGTTGTTTTTTCATATAATTATGAGCAAAATGTTGTAGACGGAGTCGTACAAAGGGGGTACTTGGATTCAGAAGTAAGAGAAAGGTGGTATCACTGCTCTATATACTGTATGTAGTCCAGTTATCATCTCTGTAGCAGGACTTTTGTGTATTTCTGCTCTTCCGCTCAGGTAGTTTTTGTTTTTTGAGCCGCTTTAATCCTTAAATCCTCAGGTGTGGCTAATTTCCTGATTTCCAGACTCTCGACCTTTGGCTCCTTGCAGCTTCTACCCTAAACACACCGTCTCACACACACACACACACACACACACACACACACACACACACACACACACACACACACACCCTCAGACCTTCAGGTTAAACTCCTCCCGCCCTTAGGTAGAGCTCAGCACAGACTGTCCTCCTCCTTACCTTTCATCCCGCCACCCCCCAACCCCCCTCAGCCCAAACCCAAGACCTCACACCTCTTGCTTTACTTCCTCCGACTTGTTTTGATTAGAGAGCGCCACGACAAAAAGGAAGTGCAAAGCAGTTAAATGATAATGGTGTTGGGGGGTTTTCTCTCTTTTTTCATTTGATTTTCACCCTTTCTTTAAGTTTTGTGGGGGTTTTATGACCAAAGTAAGGCAGTTGTTCTTCAAAGCTTCACATTTCTTCTTTATGATCTTCAGGTTACAATTTTTTTTTGAGATTAGAGAGAGATAGAGGCACAGAGAGGGTTTTAAAATGAAAAGAAGAAGCACACCTCCTCCTTGGAAGGAATGTATGATAAATGTACTGACTGCTTTTACTCTGTGATTCATTAGGAGTGTTGGTATCAAATATATACAGTTTATTAGCATAGCACAGCTATGGGGTAAAGAATATTTTTTACTCTAAGTAAGGCTGAATAATTTATTTAATCTGTGCTTAAAGAACAGCTTTGAGGCTCACGCTGTAGCCCAGTGTTTTATAACCTTGAGGTCAACCTGAAATGTCTAGTAATTACAGATTATATTTATATACAGTATATATATATATATTAGTCATTTTAGCTTCTCTAGCTCAGACATGGGCAAAGGGAGGCCTGGGGGCCACAGGCGGTCTATGGTCTAATTTTGTGTGGCTGCCAAAGTAAACGAACAAAATGATTAAATGAAAAGCACAAAAATAGAAAACACGAAAATGACAGAGAAATTTACAAAATGACAACAAAAGTACACCAAATGAACACCGTATGAAAACTATCTGAGCTACTCATAATCAAAAGATAATTGGAGAAAAGAAAATGTCTTTGGGGGTCTTCAGAAATTTGTGACATTGAAATGGGGTCTCGATCCACTGCTGTAGCCTTTATGGATGAATGTGTGTGTGCTGCTTGTATTTGACATTGTGTTGCTTGAAGCTGGGGGTGGGGGGGAGGGTTGACCCCTGTAGTAGGAGTTCACCAGCTTCAAAGGGGTTGAGGTTCACCGTAAAGAGCGCCTCCCCTTTAAATCTGGTTGCTCGGTCAGTTTGGATCAGACGTGAAGTTGACTAATTGGATGTGAGGGATGAAACTCAGCGCTGAAGGTACTTCACAGATGAAAGGAAAGCACTCAAAGCATATCATTCCATCTGCTGTGCGGGTGACTTATGTCCTTGTTAGCGGAGCAGAAACTGGTGTGTCCAGCTGTTTGAAGGATGCTTAAACCATGTGCGGTACCAGGACCTGCATGGCTGGGACAAAGGAAAGCAGCATGTGTGTGTGTGCGCATGTGTGTGTGTCTGTGCCAGCATCCTTATCGCTGACATCTATCGCTGCGCCCCGAGAACGAGGAAGCAATCTGTAACTGTCTGCGCCCTCATTTGAATCCTCTTTGTTAGAACAGACAAAGAACAGGTTTCTGTGGCGTGAAGCTGCTGAAGCAGCAAATGTAACACACACACACACCTCCCTCTGCAGACGTGTTCAACATCTCAGATATTTCTCTAAATTAGTGCGTTACACAAAGAAAATCCAGGTAGGAACACATTAGGAGTAGGAGACATTACTTTAAAGCTGCTGGAGGCATTTTTTTTTACATACTGTATAAAGACATAGTGTAGTCCTCATAGATCAATGAATCAATGGTTATTGGCTTGAAAAACATTTATTGCCAAAAGGTTGACATTTTTATCCCCAATGTAAACTCTGTTTATAAACGTTGTCGGAAAGGTTTTGTGCATTGCATTGTAGGATGTGGAGTCCTGTAGACGAATGCATAGAAGTATGTTTACTTCATTCTTAAGGTGCGGTCACTCCCCGTGACACGTTGGGTTTTTTGGTCACTCCGTCGCTTCAGTGACCTCACGACTGCAGTGCGCTAGCGCCTCCTCACACTGAGGTCAAAAGCTGAATAGTTTTCACTTCTAAGCGAACATGAATGTGGTGAAATAAAACTAAAATAAACATTTTGAAATGACCAAATTACTCCAAAATAACGGATGCACACACTTGTGGTATTTAGAAGCCATTGACAAAGTTTCAGGTCGAACAGACGCTGCGCCGGGGAGATATTCGCTCCACAAACACACACACACACACACACACACACACACACACACACACACACGCACGCACACAGAATTTTCTTGCTTTTATTGGTAGATACTGTATACCTCAAATTTAAACAGCTGATTCAAGGCCCCATTAAGGTTGAAGAAGTGAACAGTTGCTGCATCCTCCGGCTCTACAGACAGTGATGACGTGGGGAGAAACTACATTGCTGATTGGATGTCGTGACACAGCGTCACTCAGTCAGCTTTAAGCTTCCAGCAACTCAGGACACGCGATTAAGTTGCTGAAATTGCGCGGGTTGCTTGATGTTGCATCATTTAGATTGATTTTGAAAGTAATCTAGTCGCCAGGGTCGCGTTGGTGTGAATGGACCTTTACTGTGGTTTCTTCACCTCTTCACAACGAAGATGGTGGTTTTTAGCACAATTTTTGTTCTAGTTCATTCCCGATATTCCCCATGATATCACGTGATTCTGCGAGATAATCAATTTCGTAAACAACTGTCAAACCCAAAATGAAACTCCACCCTTGCTTTGCCGCATCTAACATTCTGTGAAAACACCAGAAATGTGTTGAAGTCATTGTGGCAGAGTTTTTAGGGCAAACACAAGAAACTACGGTAAGAATGAAGGAAAATCTGTCTACGGGACTCCACATCCCACAATGCAATGCACAGAATCTTTCCGACAATATCAAGAAGAAAGCGTTTACGGTGGAGATAAAAAAACAAACCTGTGAGCGGTTATTTTAACCTTTTACATCTTTTTTTTTTAGCAAATGATTTACGATTTATTGATCTATGAAGCCTACACCATGCCTTCATCTGATAAATGATTATCATCCAAAGCAGCTGTAAATTGCCTGTTTTTTCCCCTCCGACCTCGCCCCCACCTGCCCCCCACCCCCCCTCCCCTCCTTCAGCAGACTGAATGTTGTGCTTGGCCTCAGGGCTCTCACTGAAAAATAACTAGAGAATTGTTCTGTTTTAATCTTCCCCATTTGACAGTCTGCTCTGTTTTTATGAACCGCCCTTCTGCTTTCTGTAGATCCACATTGATGTTATAATAACCATGCACACATAAGCATCTCAGCTTCTGTCCCTCCATTATAACATTCCTTTTCAGCTCTGAGACAACATCTCCTCCCGTCCCGTCCCAAGCCCACATTTTTGCGTGTCTTGCTGGAGTGTGTGTCAGTGTTTGATGTCTGCTAATGCTGGCAGAAAAGAGAGAGCGGTACCAGTCGGTGTTGGGGTTGGCAGGATGAGTAACACCAGAGGAAACGGTGAGCTCAGGAAAACCATATCTCATAAAGATTGTTCAGGTTTTCTTTTGAGAATAGAACAAAAAATCATACATTGATATTTTTTTTTATTTCTAGCTTCAAATGTAATGATAAAGTTTATTTGTAACATATTTTAATCGTTTATTCGAGCACTTTCCAACAAAAATTCAGTTAAAAGGAAGCGACTGCTTTTTGAAAAGCTTTTCTTGACACTGGAGGTTCAGGAAAAAAGGCTCTGTAACATCATATCATTCCTAAAGTTGATTTTTTTTGTGAACTGATTGGTGTTCTGAGCCCAGTTGTTTCACATACGGTTAATGTTTGGGAATCAGGAGCTCCTTGGGATCATTTTCCAGCAATGCTAGGAATGTCGGGCGATGAGAAACTGCTTTTAGAGGATTTTGACGTTGATCGAGGCTTCAGGGGTTTCAACTTTGCACATTTATTGTAAGGCTTCTGGATGAGCAGTGAAATAGTTGCAAGCATCATTTATTAGCAAATTGATCAGGGTCTGAGTTATTAATCATGACAATTTGGAGGAAGGATGATCTCCTCTGAATTTTGGTGGGTACAGTCAAACATGTTGCAAATGATATTGGGTCATTCCATGTCAATTCAACACATTTTCAGGACATCCCAAGCACTTTGGTCTCAAAATATTCAGAATTTTTTACCAATTGCTCTTTTTTTGTTTGATTGGATTAATATTTTTTTTCAGATATGGCCAAATAAGGACACAGAAATCAACGCATACATACCAACCTGTCGATTTCCATGTCCTTATTTTTCTTCCATTGTCAGTTTCCAATATCTCAGGAACTACATCACATAAGAAACTGAAATTTGGTATAGTAATACAGCTCCACCTACCCTCTCAGAATATATAAAAATATCTGCTATACATCCTATCTGGTAGACATGTCAGCCCCTCAAAAGTGGAAAAAAGTTTGTCTGGTTTTGGGGCTGGAACCTGTTTGGGCCTTTAGTAAACAACTTTACATATGCCTCAGCTCCCTGTAATTCTATCAGCTTAGAGTTATGAACCTAGACTGTTCACATCACCAATGATTTGTCACATATATGTATTGGTTCTTGGGTGATAGTCTCTTGAAATCTGAAAAAATATGTTTTTGCTATATTCATTGGCTCATAACTGCATGTGGGAATGTAAGAAAAAATCTGATCTCTGTTTTAATTTATTGTATAAAGATGACTCTTTCTTGGGATATAAAACATATTTTGTCTTCTTCATTTTTTTTTTTGGACACCAAGCTTGGGTTATTTCACCACTGGCGGATATTGAAAATCTTTTACATGAGGCCGTCGTTGCTTGCCTCTGTGTCGTATTTGTTGTTAACTAGTTTTCCACTAGTGACATAAAAAACATGGAATGACCCTATTGTCTTTTTATGCAGTTCTGACAATGTCGATCAATAATAAAGGATTAAAAGAAACTGCTTCTTTGTATTCTCTGCACTGCTCCACCTCCACTCAGCCTTTGACTTCCACTCAAATGCTAAATGTAGTAACTGCCTCCAAGCGTTGTTCACAGTAAACACGGCTCTGCTGTGGTCATGAGTGTTCAAACATCTCTGGGACGGTAGGAACACACCACAGCTCGATTTAGGACGTTAAAGGTTAGAATAGCGCGTAGGGGGGGCTCACACTTAACATCTTGGTTGCGTAGAAACAGAGTTCCACCCACACAGTCCTCAGCTACGATTGTTTTATATGAAGCAAAAGTGGAAAATGATTACAGAACCCTCTGACATCATCGGCGGTTGGAGGTCGTAGAGGTACTAAAATGAATGTGCCTTCAGGAGATTTGGTAAGAGGAGGAATTAGTGGCAAAGTTTAAGCTTTGAACTTTCCTCATCTGCTGAAGACGCTCTGGAAACATGGGGCTCATCTTTGTAGGAGTTTACACTGAAATGATTCACAAAGATGGAGTGTTGCATAAATCCACTGGAAAACAAAGAGATACAGTCCTGGGGCCATTTGTACCTTAAGAATAACACACATAAGCACAAACTAAGATGGGTGGAGCACTAGTATTTCCATCAATTCTCTCATTTATACCAGTATCTGCAGGTTTCACTCTTACAGTCTTTTTGTTACGTGCTTACAGTAGACTAAGCTCAGGTTTTACCCTTGGTTTAGTCAGCTGAAAGCAATGAGGTGTTGCAATCATCCACAGCGAGAGAAAAAAAAAGACACAAATCCCAATAAAATCCTTTTGAATCTGAGTCAACCTGTGGGAGAAAGGGCTCGTCTGAGATGATGAAGTATCTGGAATGAATAGAATGTTGTGCAAACAGCATTGGTTTGTTGGGACCTATCACACCTCTGAATAATTGATTACCATCTTATAAAATGTTGGACAAAGCGCAAGTGCAAACGTTTAAAAACAGGTTGTAGCATTTCCACAAATTCATAAAAAAAAAACAACTTATCCTTCCCAACGTCTTGTGTGTTATTATAAGCAACATTAGAACATTTATTTTCTAAGCCAAACACACCAGGGTATAAATGAAGACATCAGGTCTCCACCTAATAAGCTTTCTAATTCACATATCATTCATTTTCACATTCATTCTACAGTTCTGGCCAGTGATGTGAAATATCAAAATCCTCCCACTATTAATAAATAATGCACTGCCTCACAAAAACATGAGTTTACCTTAAAAAGTAGCAAAAACAAGCATGTCATACTTTTTCTTTATTCAAACACAGTTGTTCTTTTTGGTTAGTAACATACAGTATTTTCTGGATTATAAATCACAGTGTTAAATCAGTCGCCTTCAAGAGATGTAATGTTTTCTGGGTAAAATCCATAGATGAGTCGCTCTGGGATATAAGTTGCATTCCAAGATGTTAGGTTTCTTAAGAAGTTAACATCTGAAAAGTGGATGTACTTAATCACTGATGTAAAAATCATGCAAATCGAGTATTGCTAGGTGAGATATGCAACTGGATGTTGCATTAATGCCTGCATTTTGATGAAATAGCCAGAAACGTAAAGTATAGCCACATGGTTTGTTACGACTGTTGTCGTCTTTCAGTTTGTTTGTGTGCTACTTGTGTTTCTGTGTTGTGCGCTGGGGGGGGTGTGTCTCTCTATCAACAGCCCAACCTACGTGGTCTGAGAATAACGGGTCCACTTCGGATTGGCTGAGCTTCGGTGGAGGGCGGCTACAAAAAGACCCAGATGACGTATGGTGTGGCCAGAGGTGGTTCAGAGGGCGGGTCATCCTATCCCCCATGCTCCAACCAGCACGCAGCACTTCCTTCTGCCCTTTGACAGCTGACCGTTTGACAGCTTCACAGCGAGACCGAAACGGTGATACGTTTTGTTCAGTTTGGCCCAGTTGGCTTGGAAACTTATGTTCTTTTATTTGTGGGTTCTGCGTAACCCAGTTTGGTACTTATTATTTTCCTTATGTGGCTCAAATAAATAGCCCAGTTTGAAACAGATGTGTTGGCGTGCTGCTTGAGACTGGTGGAGGATGACGTGTTCATGTGCCGTTCAGTGGCTCCTAGGCTGAGCGTAACATGGTTATATATAGCGTTCTACTATCCTGGGGAGAATGTGACATTTGATCACCACATGGTAGGGATGCGCATCGTTAACCGGTTTTGTTTGGGAACCGGTTCTTAGTCAAATGATACTTTGGAATCGCTAACAAAAACCCTCTACGATTCTGCTATCGATGACGTATCGATGAAATTTGCGATGACGTCACACACTAAATACTGGTGTTTATGGAGGTCTCCTTTATCTATGTCTGATGTGTGAGGAATATGTTATTCACTACTGTTAATGCCAGAGGTGCGCTTACTCATGAGATGTTCCAAATGAGGTGTTACGCAGAAAGCTGTAGACGAGCTGACTCGTGGGCTTTGGCGGTGAAATGATAACTTAGCTAGAAGTGTGTGTAAATGAAAGCGTGAGTGCCCACCTCTTATATAGTTTGTCATCTTGTTGGTGTTAACTCATGTTGATGTAGTTTGGTTAGTTAATGTGAATGAAAGCCAGAGCCTGCGTGCTCATGGTATGTGTGTGTTCATGATAGCGCACCTGGTTCTACGTACGTCATGTCTAGTTAAAAGCATGTTTCTTTGTGCACTTATAACGTAGTGTTAGGATGGTTCATGTTTGAGCAGTAATTTGTAGTGGTTAGTGTGTAGTGTTGTTACTCAGGCTGCTATTCAGTTAAGCTAATTTGGTGACAGGATGTAGTAGAATATTTGTATATTTCACAATAAAAGCAGCCTGCAGGTTTCGGCAGTTAAAGGATTTATATATTGGCCAACATTGTGTGATAATGACAAAATGTATCTTATCCAACTTTTTTTAAATGGTCAGCTATGAGGAAAAACTGCTCTCTTCTGTTGCTGCTCTTAATATAGTTGGTGTTGTTCCATTGCTGTCTCCCACTAGTCTTACTTTCCTAACCACAGAGTTAAATGCAGGAGTTACAGCCTTGTATTGAGGTGGTAATAGGTGAGTTTACACATGCCCTTTGTTTATATAGAATTCACATGAGAAATATTCCTAGGCAGAGTCTTTTATTTTAACAGTTGCACATGAAATGACAACTACAATCATAGCATAACCATACCATTATGACCATTGTGACCACTGAACTAAATCCAGCATTTAAAGGATGCTATAAAGGCCTCAGCTTGCAAAGCTTGCAACTTATGTGACATAAAGTGTCTGCTGTAAGTGTACTCCAGCACTTTGTTGGAGAGTTTATGACTGGGAGAAAGGCCGGGAGCTCAACGTGCTGTTGGGAATTTGGTCATAATGATATCTCTGATTGATGTAAAGGCTTCATGGTGGAGTCATGTGCCACTTCTGGATGATGCAAAAAGTTTGCTGCGAGTCAGGGTTTTTCGTGTTGAATTTCAAATGCCAGTGTTTACACATCAAACAGATAGACTGAAGAAGGACTCTGTCAGAATGAGCGGCAGCCAGATGGATCTAAATACTGCTCGACTGGGAACAATGGGAGCAGACACCAAACGGAGACAGACATTCCTCAGTGTGATGTCCAGTCCAGTCTGTTCTTGCTGCTAAAGGGACAGCTGTGTCATTTTGGGACCACAGGGCTCCTGGGCTCATGCCCAGAATGTGCCTGATCCCTGTGGTCCCTTTCACTGCCTCTTTCACTTTGCACTGCACTTATTTTGTCCTAACTGTGTTTTTTTTGTCTTGACCATTCAAAGGAACAGTGCTTCTTATGGTAATCTAGATTATTTATCGATTCTTTAGTGTTCCACTATTCGTTTATATTGTAGAGCACAACCATTGGGGCATTTTTAGGGCCAATATCGATATTGGGGGTTTTTAAAATTCGATATCTGATGTATCTGCCGATAACCAATATGTGAAACAAGAACTTTAATATGAACAGGATATGAACTGTACATGAATATGATTGAAGACAAAGATGCAAAAAACTACTAAATCATAAGAAACGATAAATTAGTAACACTGTTAACATAAGGACCGTAAAGCCACTGATAAATAAGAAAAGGCAAATGTATGCAAACTGGATTTCCAAAAATACAATGTAAAAATACATTTTCAAAAATAAAGTTGCTCAAATAAAAACATGGATGAATCAAAAAAAGCTAACTAAACATTGAACTACTGACTTTTCCCAGTGTTGTAATTCAGCAATTTTTACTGCCCATTCAAAAGTGGCATCTTATAATGCAATTTATTTTGTAGAATTAGTTTTTGATCATGTTTATCAAAGCTTGTTACTAATACAGAGTCACCAGGATTAGTGCAGAAAGTGACAAGATATTTATTTCAATTACATTTATATTTGAGAAATTATATTTATTAAGTGTGATGTAGTGTTTTGTTACACTATGCTACTTTACATTTTTTTTTTACTCTAATTATGCTTCTGACTGTTGTTTTTCTGTCAGTGTTCAAATACAACTTGTCTGCAGTGTTATGTGTGTTCACTCAAACCCTGAGGCTTGTTGTTAGTCAGAGAAACAACTTTTTAAAGTCCTTCCTTCCTCCCTCTCTGCCTCATTGTCCCTCTGTGTGGACAGAGACAGGGATTTGGGGTTATACGATACATACAACCACTGTGTGAAGACCCGAAGTCAACTCTCAAACAAAGGAAATCCCCTTATTTCTGCTCCACGGCTCTGTTGTGGCTGCGTGTCTGTGTGTATATTTCTGCGGCACAGTTCCTAAAGTCAGATGCATCGACTGACCACCATCCCAGAGCGCAGGCTAAAGAAAAGTTGCGTTTTGCTCTTAAACACTCCTTAGGGAATCCTTATTTTATCCTCTCCCACTCTGCTTCTCTCCTTAGGAAGGGTTTGGGGCTTTGGCCCCTGAACTGTGACCCCGTTGGGAACACAGCCGGGTTCCTTCCCTGGAATGTCTTCATTTGGCTCACTTGTCCTCCTTTGCTGAGGGTCTCCTACTGGTTTACAGTCTTTTAGCCTTGTTAGCAAGTGAAAGTGAAACCCAGTCTCATCCATGTCTGCTTATAAATCCTTAACTTCAGACTGGAGGAGCATTTTAGGGCTTTTCTCCTGATCTCAATGCATTAGGACCTCATAGCACAGTATGGAGCAGGAAACCATTTAGCCATTTCTCCATTAGTAGAAACTACAATTTCTCAAAAAACTCATTTTACTTCAGGGGCCAAATATGGACCAGTTTGATCTCAAGGAGACTGCAGATTTTAGGACGGAAAAAGAACAATTTTAACATCAATTTTGCCCAAGTTTGTAACATCAGTCCCCTTTGTCGAATTGTTTGAGAAATTACAAGAAAAATGTGGAAAAATTGACAGTTCAATTAAAAATGACTGCATTCAATGTGATGTAAACAAAATAAAACTGCAAGCTCCTAAAAATATTGTAGAGTTTTATTAAATTGGTGAATTTGAGGTATCTCCACCTGGAATATTAAGTCATCTCATTTTGTAAATAATTGGAATGAAACAATAACCTGAAGTTGAAAAAGCTAACATTGTTGGTTCTACTGGACTTCAGGGTCGTTTTTGATAAACCACACCATTCTTTTAAGCACCTGGTGGGCCTCTCTGGTGCTGCTCACAAATGGTGTTTATCCTACTTCACAGACAGGACTTTTATGGTAATCTTGGATATTTTCTCCTTTAAGGTCCATGAAATAACATGTGGTGTGCCTCAGGGATCAATTTTAGGCCCTGTTTTATTTAATCTGTATGTGCTTCCTCTTGGTGATGTCTTCAGGAGGCACGGAGTGAACTTCCTCACTTACGCTGATGATACACAGCTGTATACCTCTGTGTCTCCTGATGACACCAGTCCAATGGATGCTCTTTTTAACTGTAATTTAAATATCACATCCTGGATGGCAGAAAACTTTCTCCACCTCAATCAGGACAAAACTGAAGTTTTAGTTCTCTGAGCATTATTTTAGACTCTGAGCTCTTTTATCTCTCACATTAAAAATATCACAAAACTAGGTTTTTATCATTTGAAGAACAGAGCCAGAGTTCCCCCCATTCTCTCTCAGGCCAACACAGAGACGCTAATGCATGCTTTTATCACTAGTCAAATTGACTACTGTAATGCCCTGCTTTCTGGTCCTCTCAAAAAGAGTATTTAAAGTTTACAATTATATCAGAATTCAGTAGCACGTTTCCTGACTAAGACCAGCAGTAAAATTGTGTTTCAGGATCGATTTCAAGGTTCTCTTACTGGTTTTTAAGCGTCTTAATGGACTTGAGCCTTTTTAACCTTCTGAACTACTTCCCTACAGTCAGGACACGCACACACAGTGAGGTGTCATTCCAGTTTTAACAGCCCGTGTTTGTGGAACAATCTGCCGGAGCACCTCAGGGCTGCAGAGAACTTTATTGTTTATAAGAAAAGGCTCAAGACCCACCTTTTCAAATTAGGTTTTAACTTATTTATTCATTTTAGGATTGTTATCTTTCATGTTTTTATTGCTATCTTTTGTTGTTTTTGTAGTTTCAGGATTTTTATCTTTTATGTTGTTATATACTTTTATGATTGTTCTTTTATGTTGTTTTTATAGTTTTGTTATGTTTTATGATTACTATTTAGAATTTATTGATTGATTTGATTGATTGAATATTTAGTGCCTCCTGGATAGATTTATGTCTATAGTTTTTATCAATTACTTTCATTTCACGCCCAATTTGAAATGTATTTACAGTTAATATTTACAGTTAATGTTTTAATCAAGATCATTTCTGTCATCATTTTGTGTGTTTTTGGTGTCATTTTGTGTGTTTTGTTGTTGTTTGTCTGTTCTTTTCATTATTCAGTTAATTTTTTCCCTATTTTGTTTGTTTTTGTTGTCGTTTTTGTGTGCTGTTAGCATTATTTTACATATTCTCTCTCTCTTTAGGGGAATTTTGCGGAATTGTTTGTGAGAAATTGCAAGATTTGTGGAAAATTTTAGAGTTCTTTCCACAATTGATAGAAAGAAAAAAAAAACAAATATAAAGTTGAAATTGTTTTAGTTGTTTTTTGTTTGCTTTGTTGTGTGATGTATTATACTGTATGTAATAGTATAATGCACTAATATCCAATGTGAACATTTTTGAATCCAAGTTAAAGGCATTCTTTTTCTCTACTGCGTATGACTGAGTGGGAGATTTTTTATCATGTTGTTGTTGATGTAATATTTTTGTTGCTTATTTTAAATGTTTTTACTGATGATTTTAATGTTCTTATTGATTTTTAAGCTGTTGAATGTTTTCTGTTGCACTTTTTGATCATGTAAAGCACATTGAGTTGCCTTGTGTATGAAATGCACTATACAAATACATTTCCCTTGCCTTGCCTTGCCTAATAAGACAATTGTATTGGGTGTGGACTTCAGGAAGAGTAGCAATGGCTCTAGCCAAAGCTAATGGAGATCCAAAGAAAAAAGATACAAAATATACAAGAGGTCAAGTGAGGGAAATGTGTAATTTGCCATTTAGAAGAGCTGGAAAATCAGAGTGGACTTGATTTCTTCACCTCAGTGCAATGATTCATTAGATGCCGACCTCGTGGTCCGTGTTTGGCACCACTTCCCCTCAAGGATAGTTCGTGGTGGTGTTTGGGAGTCCTCCCATTGGTCCTGTAGGGCTTGGTGGTTGGTAACTGGTGGGTGTCTCTGCCAGCGGGAGGTTGTGGGCCAGGCAACGCCACTTGGCCTCATCTCTAATTAGCTCAGGCCTGTCAGCTGGGCTGGGTGGATCTCGCTGGGAAATTGCAGTCTTCAGGCAGACGGACGCACGTATAGACTAGGGCAGTGGTTCTCAAACGTTTTTGACTCACGTAACCCCCCCCGACTACAACATTTTGCTTAGAAAACTGTTTAATAACAACTACAGAACATAATGATGGAATGAACGAGTGATAACACACATTTTAAAGAATCTCATTTTGTAAATAAGTGGAAAGAAACAGTATTTAGTTCAGTGGTTTTTAACCTTTTCTGGGTCGTGACCACATTTTGATATCAATGATTTCTGGCGACTCCAAAGGCATTTTTTTCTAGAATTAGTTTTTGATCATGTTTGAGCTCAGATGAAACATCTTTTACTGCTCGTTTGTTGAACTAGATTCACAAAGTGAAAGTATAGAATTATAGTTGTTTAAGATTGTGTGTTGTTTTAATTTAACATGGCGACCATGGCTCAGTGTTAGAGTGGTTCGTCCAATCACCGAAGGGTTGGGGGTTGGAATCCTCCTCTAGCCAAGTCACTGTCGTTGTGTACTTGGGCAAGGCTCTTTACCCACATTGCCCAGTATGAATGTGGTGTGTGAGTGAGTGTTGGTGGTGGTCGGAGGGACCGATGGTTCACTATGGCAGCCTCGCTTCTGTCAGTCTGCTTCAGGGCAGCTGTGGCTACAATAGTAGCTTACCACCATCGTGTGTGAAGTGAACGAAAAATGCATATATAAAGCGCTTTGAGTGTCAATGAAAAAGTGCTATGATGCATTATTATTAATATTATTATTAATGATAATAATAATTTAAAAAAAGAATAATAATAAAATCATTGCAAAAATGTATTTTAATTTTACAGAAATTTCAGGCGACTCTATTTAAACTCCAGGTGACCCCACATAAGGTCCCGACCCCAAGGTTGAAAAACACTGACTTATTTGCTCCAGAATAGATTTATTTCTATAGTTTTTATCATTTCCAGTCATATCACACCTGAAGTGGGACCAAGATGAACACATTATTTATTAATTTTCCACTCTCTATCTCGCTCTCTCAAGTACCCCCTATAGTGCTATAGGGGTACACGTACCCCCTTTTGAGAAACACTGGACAAGGGAAGAAAAAGAAGAGCAACAGTGGGACAATGACTGACCTCAGAGTTTGTCTGTGATTGTGTGGTTTGTCCTGATTTCTTTTTGGGATCTGTCGGTGCTTTGGGCGTGTTTGCGTGCACGTTGGTCGCAGCAGTAAAGGGGTTAACAGTCTTGGGGGAGGCTCATGTTACGAGCAGCAGGGCTGGTCCTTCTCTTTCCCCCTCTCTCTCTCTGTCTCAGTCCAGAGAGAGAAACGGAGCCTGAGGGATGAAGCATCAGCGTGAACGACAAAGGAGCTCCGTCTAGGATCTGTGCCAGGCTGGGAGCATGGAGGACAGACCCTGAGAGCACACGCACACACACACACACACACACACACACACACACACTCTCTCAGAGGGAAGGAGACGGATTGTTTCACTGTGTGAACTCTCTCAGTGTTGCAAAGTCATGAAGCTCTCTGTCCAGCTCGGCATTTTCCCTCAGCACTCTGGTTCCCACGGCAACCAGTGTGCCATTACCAGGTAGATGCTTTGATTGCTTTGATTTTTAACTGGTAGATTGTTCTCAGCTTTGCTTGGTTTTGTCTTCCTCTGCTTTTGTGGTAACTTGTTCTTATTTTTGTGCATTTGTGGGTGTGTGCATGTGCGTGTGTGTGTGTGTGTCTTGGGCGGAGATGAAAGTAACGGATTACAAGTACTCACGTTACTGTAATTGAGGTGCTTTTTTTTGGTACATTTCTAAATCAGTAATTTTACTTGTGCTTAATTACATTTTAAAGGAAGTAAAGTTACATTTCTACACCCAACCGTTACTGAGTAAGTTTAGATTTTTTAGTTTTTTTTTTAAAATGATGAACGGACATTGTAAAACGACAAAAAAAAAAAATGAAATGCGACAATCAGATGCATCACATCATAGCTGACCAATCAGATTGAACGTAATACATGGCACCAATTGAATGTTGAGTTATTTTCTCAATTTTAGAGTTTATCAATGTAGCTACACTGAGAGCCTGAGAATTGTTTTTATTTTGAATTCATTGCCGTTATTTTATTTTTTTTAAGAAGAATTGTACATTTTTTACAAACCTTTTATTTTATACAGATGCCTTTGTGGAAAATAAATTAGGTTCTAATTGTGCAAGACTTTATACATGAGATGTTTACTGTATGCAAGGGAACTGTGGAAAGATTTATTACCAAAAATAAACATTGGGGGGTGAAAGTAACTAACTTTTACTTTGAGTACTAATACATTGAGCTGCTTTTTACTTGTACTTGAGTATTTTATGTATGACTTACTTGTACTTGAGTAGATATATCAGTACTTTTTACACCTCTGGTCATGGGAGTGTAATTCTAAACACTTGTGGTGAAGGAATCTTCTTCCAAAATGCTTTTTTCTCAGAGAACTGTGATGTTTTCTGTGATGTTTTGCTCAGTCAGGCTGATTTAGATATCGTCTTCCTCTGCTTTTGTTGTAACTTGCTCTTATGTTTGTGCATTTCTGGGTGTGTGTTTGTCTAGGGAGTGTAATTCTAAACACTTGTGGCCACAGAATGTCCTTCTAAAATGTTTTTTTTTTACTCAGGGAACCAGGTTCTTCTCTGTGACATTGGTTCTATTGGTTGAATCCAAATGGAAGCTGTGATGTTTTGTTCCGTCAGGTTGTTAGAGGCCACACACAAAGCAGCAGCAGAGCTTGTCTAGAGCCAGCTGATTGGGTTCTTAGTGCTAATCTGTGTTCCCGTGAGTCTGGGATTCAGGCCATCATGATGAAGTCTTTGTTTTTGGTTCTATGTAGCAAGAGCTATTTTGGCTTCAGGTCGCCGTGTGGGTTGTGGGATTTGATTCAATTTGATTTTGTATAAATCTAATTATAAACTGCTAATGGCACCTATGATACATTCATTTTTAAAAAGCTGTATTTAACTTGTACAGGGGGAAAAATCCCAAGAGAATTATACGGAGACTATCTGCATAATAGAGCAAATGACAGATAGTATATACTATAAGATAGAACCATAGATAAGGTAAAAAGGATGTTTAAATGACCAAATAATTCAAATATAGATATCCCAGTCCCTTAAAATTCAAAAATTCAATGAAGCTCCACAGTATGTACAGGGACATGCTATTTTTATATGCTTTTATCACACAACTGCAGTCATCTTTAATTGCTATCAAAACAACACTCCAGTCTTCAAATTCATGCAACTTTTTACAAACAATTTTTCAAATTATCACAAAATTGAGGAATGTTGAGGAGAAGATCCAGCTCTGATATTTGTCACTTATTGCTTGAATAATGTAGGTGCTTTACATTATGATATATATTAGTTATACTTGGAAGTGCAAACTAGGGCATAAAAATGTTGGAATTCCTCTTTTTTCCAAACTAAAATCTGCCCATTTGACATCAAACTACAGTGTTTTTGGCCCTTGATTGTAAACAAGTTTGACACTCCTTCGATAGTTAAAGAAAATCTGTCCAAATATCACAAGGGAACCACAGATGAGAAACCAAAGCCATGGATAAATGCAGGAATGAACCATAGAGGAGAGAGTGGAGAAGGCACAGATTGTTAAAGAAAAAAGGGGAAATTGTAAAGAAATGAAACTATGGAGGTGATTTAGTAGAAAGATGCTATCTCTACCTGTTCAACTGTTCACGTGCTTTGCAACAGGCTGAAGGTTTGTGTGACGATCTACACCACATGTGTCAAACTCATGGCCCGGGGCCCAAATCCGGCCCTTTGGAGCATTCAATTTGGCCCGCAGGAGAAATGAAAAATGACAGAGAAAACAAGAATCATTGTGTAAATGAAATTCAACAATATTTGCAGGGGCTTGTATTAAAAAATTAATTATAAAAATTGGTCACAAATCTAGAAAATTTAAAGTGAAAACCATTTTGGGACTGATGTCTGTCACTTATCAATTTCTTCCATATTTTGTACTTTATGTACAGTATACCTACAAGTGTAAACTAGGGCACAATAATGTTGAAATTACTCATTTTCGCTCATAAAATCTTTGGCCCTCTTGAGATCAACCTGCTCTGCATTAGGGCTGAGCGATATGGACCAAAACTCATATCTCAATATTTTTTCCCAAAATGACGATATACGATATAAATCTTTATAATTTTCCTTTAAATGAGATCTGACCAAAAAGACAGTTTTGGGTTTTATTTGATGATCCAAATGCCACACAGGCACATTTACTAACAAATGGCTGCTCAATATGTTTCACTTTAGTTTTTTTCTCCTCTAAGGGACAGCATGTGTGAGTGAGTTCTGTAGTATTGTTTAGATGAAGGTCTGGGTTAGGACGCACTCAGAAATCCATCAAACTGGGCTTTGTTATGTTGTTCTGAAGCATTTCTCACCCGTTTATTCAGTGTTACCTGATTTTTGTTTTGTTTTTTTGTGTTTCCACCTGAACTGAACTCGTTGCTAAGGATCAAAATTATTCTATGCCGCCTATTTTTATTTGATAACCTTTGCAAAATACTGTTGGTGCCTTTTTTTTTTGTGGAAAATTGCTTGACCTTATGTGATCAGGCGTTACCATGGAAACGCGATACAAGATACAAGCAGTCTTCCTCGATATTTGTGGCCTCAGCCTCCCTCTGGTTCTTTTCAGAGATGTTTGCCAACTGGCTGGGCTTCCTGTCCCCCCTCAGACTCTACACACACACACACACACACACACACACACACACACACTTATTTACAAATATCCAGCATTAACTTCTGCTGTGTTTGCTCGCTTCAGATGGCACTGTTTGAACAGTTTACCCACACACACACACACACACACACACAACGTGATGTCACCCCTCTGATCAGCCTTTGTTCATCTGTTAGACTTCCCCCATTCACGTTGTTTCTGCTTTGTGTTTGCGTGCATCCATCCATGTTAGAATCCAAATAGTAGAAAAGAAAAAAGAAAAATCAACCAGATGTGTATATTTTAAGCAACGCTAGTCCTTATTGTGTTTGACACTTTAAGTATTTTTATTGTGTGTTTGGAAAGGGTTCTAAACGCTCAATGGAATCTAGAGTTCATTGCACATTACCGGCATTTTACAAAAGAATAAAACCTCAATCGTGTTCTGGAAAGTCTCACTATTTAAATTGTTAGTGAATTTGCATAGTTTCTTCCCAAACCGCCACTTTTGAGCCGCCTCCATGAGGACTTCCTCATCTTTGACTACATGTGATTAATTACTAACAGGTTCTCCTCTGTCCTTTCTGCTTTGTGTGTGTGTGTGTGTGTGTGTGTGTGTGTGTGTGTGTGTGTGTGTGTGTGTGTGTGTGTGTGTGTGTGTGTGTGTGTGTGTGTGTGTGTGTGTGTGTGTGTGTGTGTGTGTGTGTGTGTAGCTGGGACGACAGCAGCTCCGTGAGCAGCGGAATCAGTGACAACATCGACACAGATGACATCAACACCAGCTCATCCATCTCCTCGTACGCTAACACACCTGCAGCGCAGCGTAAAGGCCTGAACACACAGGTAGGAGCATGTCCACATGTGGCACCGCTTCAAAGACCCTTCAGGCTTTAATTTGTAGGATTATCTGCCATAATGGAACTGTTCAGCCTTAACAAATTATGAATGAATACATGTAAATGATGATTGAAGCGTTGATTTGATTTTGTTCATGGAAGTGGAAAGATTAGTTTTAGTTTGTACCAGAGATGGGCAACTTAAATCACAGTGTGGGCCACTATCAGCCTTCATGTCGGCATTCTGAATGACTAATCAGAGCATTAATCATTTTTTTGTTGTCCTTTTGTGTATTTTTCTGTAATTTAGTGTGATTTTGCAGTCATTTTTGTGTATTTTTGTATTCCTTTAGTGTATTTTTGTTTCCTTTTGTACAGTTTCAATATTATTTTGTGCTTTTTTTCTCATCCTTTTGCATATTTCTCTGTAATTTTGTGTGATTTTGTTTTCCTATTATGCATTTTTGTTGTCGTTAGTGTATTTTTGTGGTCGACTTGTGTATTTTTTGTTTCCTTTTGTGTTTTTGTTTCCTTTTGTGTATTTTCAATGTCATTTTGTGTTTTTTCCTCATCCTTTTGTGTATTTTTCTGTATATTTTAGTTTTCATTTTGTGTATTTTTGTTGTCATTTAGTGTAGTCTTGTTTTCCTTTTGTGTATTTTTCTGACATTTTGTGTGATTATGCACTCATTTTGTGCATTTTTTTGTCGTTTTGTATATTTTAGCTGCTTTTTTGTGTATTTTCTGTCATTTTGGAATCGCCCACACCTGAGAATTAACGTCAAAGATCAAGTTTATATGTCCTCCAGCTTTATTGCTGGAGGACATATAAACTTTTAAAACTGCTTGTTATCCGACAATGTGATTTCTGAGGTGAATTTGACAGCACTTTGCTTGCATGTGTATTTTATAAAACATGAATTTTAATAAAACATGCACTAGAAATGACTTGATACTCTTTGCAGGGATCAATGAGTAGGATTCCCCAAACAAACAAATAAGGATGAGACCACGTTCCATGTGCATAAACTGAAGATGTAGCTAGATTTACTGAGAAGTCGTGAAGTTGATGTTGACAATGTCCTCAAATCATCCAACAACAGCTGAGAGCCACTCAGATCGGAGGGGTTAGAATTATCCTCATGAACTGATTCACGTGTTTGTCTCACAAACATTGTAATGCAGAGCCAGTCATCATGTGACACTAAGGCTGCACACTTTGAGTCCGCCACGTAGAGGAGCCAGACTCAGCACAAATCCATTAAAGTCTGCCTCATTCGTCCTCAGGCAGTCCCACCATGGCTGGATGAGTGTTATTTGGAGGTTAAAGCAGGTTGCTGTGGATCTGAGGAGTTTCCTGGACAACAACGGAATGGACTGAAAAGTGTGAACAACTGTAATTTACCCTGACTCGGTTAAATTACAGCTTTGTACTGAAATGTCAAGACAGGGACAAGTACTAATACACAGCATTAAAGGGGACATATTAAGAAAAATCCACTGTTACAGTGTCCACCGGCACACAAAATGTGAAATGAATCCATCCAGTTCTTTGTTTGTGGTCTGTGTAGGTCTTATAACACAGAGAAAAGTGCTCCGTTTCAAATTTTCTGAGTTTGTGATGTCACAAGTTGAATCGGGCTTTGCTTCGAACTCCATCTGCCGAAGACACAAGAAGGAAGTGGCTGGATTTCATTTTTAATGACAATGTTCCCTCCGTAGTTGGGAAATACTTGTTAGTGTGTGCCAATCACTTCACCCCGACTGTTTCCATAACCTCATAACTCGTTTCGGGGGGGGGGGAAATGGAGCATTCTGAAAGAGCTGTTTTATACTGGGTCTTGAACCTCCCCTTTTGCTTGATTCATGTTATGTTTTGACCAAAGCCCAGCACAGATATGTCATTTAGACCACAGGGAACTGTTTTAAAAGGTGGAAAATGGGTATAATATGTCTCTATTAAAGGGTGCACAGCATACATTACGAGTTTGTGTAGTGACCAACCTACTTTTCTACAGTACTCACGGTACTGTAAATAAGTTGCTTTTATGGGTACTTGTCATTTTTTGAGTATATTTCTAAATCTAATTTTACTTGTACTTAAGTACATTTTAAAAGAAGTAAAGTGTTTGATTACCTATTTAATTTGTTTCCAGCCTGTGACAGACTCAGAGAAGCACTCGGCCTCCACCGTGGTGCACACGGCCTGGTCAGGGGACGAGGTGAAGAGGTCAGACGGCGGGTCGGATAGCGGGGTCAGGATGGAGCCGGCCTCCAAGTGGAGCCGCCGAAACCCCTCAGACATTTCTGACGAGTCAGATAAGGGCGGCTCGGGGAGGAAGGTGCCCTCTATGTCCAACACAGGCTCCTGGAGGAGAGGCATGAGCACTCAGGTGGGGGTGACCTCCCCTCGGACCAAAAGCACCAGTAGCACCGGCTCCTCTGGATCAGTCGGCCTGAAGACGCACAGTTCAGGTAACGCAGACGTGCATCAATTAATAATGATACCCAGGGCCACTGTAAAGCAGGGGTCACCAACATGGTGTCTGCGGGCACCAGGTATCTCGCATGGACTTTGTGAGGTGCCTTCAGGGGCTCTAGTCAACAATAAACTCCTGGATTCAAACTCCTCAAAAAGATAATTACATTTGAGAGATGTATTTAGAACTTAGTAAAGTGAAATATTGCTGCAAGTGATGAAGTTTTAGTATTAAAGGGTGGGTTTTTGTTAAACATGACATAAGTATTACATTTTACAAATGTTATATGTTTCACTATCAGTTATAAGTTGATAATTTTCTATGAAATGTGATGACAATGAAACAATTGCACAAATGAGGAGAAATAAATAATAAATAAACTTTAACATTTCTTACCTTTTTGAAATGTAACTTTTTAAATTCAGAATGTAATTATAATTGACTTTCAGGGGAACAATAATGGAATTGGCCCCAACCCTAGTTAATATACATTGAGTCTTTTGTAGAATTTGAATTGTAAGACAATAAATCAGTATTTCTCTGCGTCCTCCAGGTAAGACGGACGATATAAAGGTGTCTGAAAAAGGGCGTCTCTCCCCCCGTCCTAACGGTCTTTACCGCTCGCCCTCAGACGCCGGGCGCAGCAGCGGCGATGAGACCAAGAAGTCGTCGGTTCCGTCCAGCCGTACGCCTACAACCAGCACGCTCACACACACAGTCTCCGACCCCAACTCCCAGTCCCACGCTCTGACCTCACGCACACCCACCAGCACCTTTGGCTTCAAGAAGCAAACTTCAGGGATGGTAACCATGGTTACCGCCAGCGGCGCCACCATCACCAGTGGTTCGGCCACACTGGGGAAGCTGCCCAAGTCTGGGATGCGCTCACTGTCCGGGGGACTGAAGGCCGGGGGGCAGGATGGAGGCCCGGTGCTGAGTCATCACGACGACGGCTTCCTGCCGATGAGCGCCCGCTCCACGCTGCAATACCGCAGCCTGCCCCGGCCCAGCCGCTCAGGGGCCGCCGCGCGCAACGGAAACCGCTCGTCCACCAGCAGCATTGAGGCCGCCGTGTTGTCCGTCACCTCGCACGGGAAAAACGCCATCGGCCTCGCCAAGACCAACGGGTCAGGAGGCTTGCTGGTCAATCAGACGGACCGGGAAAAGGGCGTCTATGATGTGGACAACCTGAGGTGCGGCGTGGCCGTCCAGAATCCAGGAGCAGCGACCGTTCCTCTGACAGGACGCCATCAGGTTTCATCTCCCACGCTGCGCAGGTGAGCCTCACCCGGGGGGGACTGGCCATTCCGGAAGTCGGGCTTATGTCACAGATGATGTTAGCGCCATTAAATAAACGGACATCATTTTGAAATGAGGGAAAACAACTCGTCCGCTTCCTGTTTGTCCGATGACCAAAACGTCTTTATTTCAATACAGGAGTGATTAATATCCTGGTATGGCATACAGTTATGAAGAAACTCTACCAGAAGAGGCCAGGGGACGATGTAAGGCTAAGTTATCAGTGCTAAGGATATCTGAGTGTCCATACAAAGTCCCAGTCAACACTTGGATGAACAATCCAAAACATTGGCCCCATTTCACATACCAAGATCTTTACAATTATCTAATAACTGAACCCCGTGAGTAACCCACACAGGTAAAATTCTGCGGTAAAATCCTCACACGCCATTAATCACAGTGTACTTTATAATGGAGCTACAACAGATATAAATACGACATATTACCATCTGGAATGAAAACTAAAGCCACCGAGATGCTCCAAAAATCCTCAATCCTTTTAAACCCAATCTGTCCTATGAAGGAAAAATTTGATCTGTGTTAACAATGAGGAACCTGGTGATATGTAATGGCAAAGGATATCTTTAATCGCCAAAATGTGGCAAACAATAGTGAAAAAGGGCAAAATGTAGCAAGAAATAGTGAAAAGGAGGCAAAATGTAGGGAAAAGTGATATTTATTGGGCAAAAGTTAGCTTTTTTGGACGATAAGTGGGCAAATGTTTTTCAAAAAAGGGATAAAAATTGGATAATTGTTAAAAAATTCTTGCAAAAATGGCCAAAAAAAAGAAAAAATTGAGTATTTATTGGCAAAAAAAGTGTACAGAACTTACAGTACAGGCCCAACAAGATGGTTTGTACCCAGGGCTCAAAATGTGGTTCTATGCCTCTGCCCACATCTGTACCTTTCCCACGCACGGCCATCGAGTAGACGAACTGTCCTCAGACTGTAATCATTCTGTCACTGTTAATGTTGCGATGAGTGAGGATCACACGTCTGGACTCACTTCTCGTGCACGCGCACACACACACGTTGGACTCCCCCGAGGTGAAGTCAGGCCACTGTGGAGGCAGAGCTGGAGCCGCTGCCAGGCCTCAGCGCTCTGCCCTCATTAATGTGATGAGTGTTCATCAAAGAGACGGCTTTTATCGCCCACCGGGGCTCATTTACCTCCAACGCAGGATTAGCAGTGAGCCAGGAGAGAGTTTAGTGTGAGACGGCCTTGACTTCACAAGCCCGCTACTGTTTTCCTCGTTCCACGGATGATTTAAACTAATACTGCACGCCTTTGGTCATAGTTCAACACAAGAACTTCAATCGCTCTCTATCTATACTTTAGTCATTTAAAACTCATCTGACTTAAAGGGATCCTCCAAGTTTGACCTAAAGATTTTTGAAATGTCTAAAATGCCTAACAAACACATTTTTATGTAACTTTTATGTAACCATATAACTTTTAAAAATGGGACTATTTTACAATTCTAGAGCCTGTGTTCCGCCATCTTGAAATTACGTGATTGATGATGTCATACGGCCCCACTGCCTTTAAACATCCCATTGTTTCCTATTGGAGTGAAGCATTCAGCCTGATTTTTAAATCATTTACCAGCGTTTTCGGTCAAAATGACAACTTGTGTTGCTTTTGTTTGCTTTAAATAGTCATAGAAAAGTTAAAGACGTCAATGTAAACCTCTTTTGTTTACTGAAAGAGAATAAAAACAGTTGTGACCTGAACAAAATATGTAACCGCAGGGGGGGACAGTTATACCTCGATTTCGTAGAAGACAATGAAGCAGAGAAGAAGAGTTTTCCTAAGGGACGTTTACTGTCCCGTACACATTGTGAATTAGCGAGTAATCACGGACTGTTAACACACAAACCCTGAGGATAGAAGTCCATTTGGATGTGAGTCCTTCAACTACCACAGCATCAGTCACACACTGTTCAAGGGAAGAGTAAAGGCCCCATAGGAGAGCTCTTCTTCTCCGCTTCATTGTCTACTACAAAATCGCAGAGTTGGAAATCACAGATTTTTTCCAGGTCACAGCAGTTTTTATTCTCTTTGGGTAAACAAAAGAGGATTACATCGATCTCTTTAACTTTTCCTGATTATTTAGAGCAACCAAAAGCAGCACAAATTGTCATTTTGGCTTAAAAAGCTGCTAAATGACATAAAAAGCAGGCTGAATGTTTCACTCCAATAGGAAACAATGGAATGTTTACAGGCAAATGAGGCTGTGACATCATCAATCACATGATTTCAAGATGGCGGAACACAAGCTCTTAAACTGTAAAGTAGTCCCATTTTTAAAAGTTAATAGAAATTAATATGGTTCATAATAATGTATTTTGTTAGGCATAGATTTTCTAATAAGTACATTTTAAAGATTTTAGATCAAAAACATCAAAAACACAAAAACATCACACATTTCTGCTTAATATTTCTAATTTGGGAAAGAAAGACCTATTTTCTTTCTTTTGGCTGAAAAATTTTGATCAGTTTCATACAGAAGTAGTTTAAAGTGACATAAATGAACAAATTCCTATTGTTTATGATCACACCTCTGTTTCCTTCTCCACATTTTCATCCTCATGGAGCATTTTTGCAATCGTGGCTTTACCTTTAATTTTCACTCTCCTCTTCACTAATCATTCCAGGCTCTTTGGTGGAAAGCCCAGTAAACCGGCTCCACTGACCACAGCTGAAAACATGAAGAACTCCACAGTGATCTCCAACCCTCATGCCACCCTGAACCACGTGACCACCCTGCTGGAGTCCCCTGACGGAGGCCTGGGAGGCGGGGAAACCGAGACCAGCAGCCCCATGTTCGGCGGCAGAGTGCTGGGATCAGGAATGGGAACACTGGGCAGTGAGCAGGTGAGGACAACGTGTTTACTGTTTAAAAATATAAGCTTAGAATTCATTTCAGACTAAATCGCATGGAGAAATATTCGTGCTTTGAGTTTGATCTGCTGTTTTTTGAGATGATCCCATGTCAGGGAGCTTAGGGTAAGCATATTTTCACTTTCAAAATAGAGGACGCTTGGGCCGACCCATACTCAAAAGTACTCAATGTTTTCATGAATCTACCTTGTAACCGCAAAATACAATATAGTGGATAAATAAGTTATTGTTTGGGTTTAAAAATGAAATTCTCTCTTTACAAGAAAAACTTAAAAACTATCTGAAATCAGTGGTCAATCCTTTTTATTATGCATTATAACAATCTGTCCTTGCAAAATTTAACACTGACATTTTTTTTATTAAATCCACCGATATTTGGTCTTTCTCTTCTTTAATGATACTGATACATAAGATGCATTCAGGTTTCATGGGAAACACGAACATGTATTCATAAAATGCGACCGGACGGTGCGGACAACACATGAAAAGAGGACGTGTCCGGGTAAATCCAAATGTATGGTCACCCTAAGGGAGCTCAGTGACAAATGAACAAACTACTTTTAAGATCATTGTGTTGAATCGTAGAATATCAATTTTAACTCTAAAAATAATAATAAGAATCGTCCCTCCTGTTTTCCTCTGGTTCCTAAAATGTAAACTTCATTTTGTGTAAAATATTTATTCTACTTACAGTCTTAGATTGTGTTCGAAATCGCACACTAATGTACTATACACGACTCACTCATGCTGTCTATTATATACCATTACTATGATTAGGATGGTGACCGTTCCCGCTGAAGTATAATTCAAAGTTTCCCAAGATGCAATTGGAACCTACAACAATAAAAACCTGAGGTAAACTGAGGCTAAATATCTCTGTTGATTCTCCACCTTTGAAAGTTCTGAAAAAGTTTTAAGTGATAAAGTGACCAAGTAGAATATCAGCATGTGCTCATTTAATCCATAAAACTCATTTTAGAGATTTTCATAGACCCTTAATTGTGCTACTGACTGAACTTCTGGTTAACTTCAAAACAAGAGCCCTATTTACTAGGGCTGCCAATTTTGGTCGTTTAGTCGACTAATTGGTCGATGCCGTCGTGGTCGACCAGCAACAGTGTCAGTTTCAATACCGTTTAAAAAATGCAATTCACTTATATAGGTGATGAGGATTAAATATCAAATATCATTTATTTAATGCCTAAACATGATTGTATGTACAGCTGTGAGTGAGTGCTGGCTGCAAAAAAAAAAAAAAAAAGAATTAAGACAGGCTTGAAGCACAAGCATTCACTATTGAATCAATCCTTTTTCTGCACAAGAATAAGGATTAGCCTTATATTTGATACATATGTAACTAGAGCCAGTGCTGTCTCTGGCGCCGCGGGGCGCACTGCGCACCTGTGTTTGACGTGCGTGCGTTTGTTTGTTAATAAAAGAAAGTCATTTGTATGAGGAAAAAATAGGTTTTAATTGTCGGTTTTAGGTCGGGCACAGATATAAATACCTAATGTGTGTCAGACCTGTAGGTTTCACTTTTTTTGTCGGGTTCTGGTCAAAGCTTGAATAAGGTTCATATCATAAATGGTCTGTGTTTAAAAGCAATTTGGCACCACAAAACCACAACACAATATTTGTCTCTCTTTTTCTTTCTCCTCATCCTCTTCTGCACCTGCTCATTCATTCTCCGTTTTATTTTGATTTTTTTTTTTTTTTTTGATCAACTAATTGCTACGTGTGCCATAGTCTTGGTCGACCAACCAGACTACAGTCCTACTATTTACAAAGGGGTTAAAAACTAATGCAAGACAAGAAGAGATGCTTTTATTTTGAAAAGGGAATGTTTGATTTATAGCTTGAAGCTGGTTCCAGGACGATTTTACGTCCCACTTGCAATGCATCATCGGGCGGTTGTGTAGTATGCACTAGTGTGCCCACTGTGCTTAGGAAATCTCCCCTTATAGTATACATCCGGGTATTTCTTGCGTTCTCAGTCTATCCATACTATCTAATGAGAACGCACTACATACTCATTTAGACGTCAGACTTAGTATGAGTAGTACGTTACTATGACATTTACAACACAGCCTATGTGACAGCATTGATCTCACTTCATCAGGAAGAACTTGCAGGAGACGAGTTAGCATGACGAGCTAACACAACACAATGACCTGTTGGTGGGACAAAGGCCTCAGTCACACCCATTTCAACAACACAGCGTTAATGCTGACAGCAAATGTTGATTTAGTTTCAGTCATAATTAGGGATGTAACGATTAATCGTAAGGCAGTTAAAAATCGATTCATAGGTATCACGGTTGATATCGATTTTCTGAAAAGTCACAAGTGTAGGCAGCGGGCGGAGTCTGCTAATACTTTACTTTCTTTCTGGCCGCCTTCTACTCTTAATGTTAATAAATGATTCATTACCCCTTTAGCACCGAAAGAATATCTGTAATATTACTTGAATATCTGTAAAAGTCACGTTTTTCTATTAGCTCTGTCTGCTAGCATAGCTTCTCTTCTTCACTGCAAGATATCTGCATGCCAACCGTCCACTGTGTTACCAGCGCCCTCTGCTGGTCCAAACAAATATGACGTAAATCAGTGCAATCGCGTTTTTTTTTTTTTTTTTTAAAAAGTCCAATTGTTAAGGCACAAAATACATTTTCAGTTGCACTTTTAAAAAGAAAAAGAACTATTATGCAGTTTTGCATTGTTTATTATAGAACCAGAATTTAAATTAATAGGCTTCATTTTCATTTGTATTATTCCTTTATTTATTTCATTCAAGATTAATTTTTAGTTAAATTGCATTGTTTTGAATAGTTTATCAAGGAATTCTTTTGACAATGAAAAATAAAAGGAAAATAGTACAGTATTTTCTAAAAAAATTTGTCTACAGTCCCATTTTGTAAAATAAATCGTGAGAGAATCGTATCGTGAACCCAGTATCGTGAATCGAATCATATCGGGAGTTGAGTGAATCGTTACATCCCTAGTCATAATCTTTGGACTAAAATGCAACTTAGTTTTAGTCCAAATTCAGTCATCAGGACTTTTTCAGTAATATGTTTTTTTAGGTTTAGGATTTTTCAGTTTTAGGATTTTAGTCAACTAAATACTGTATACTGTACTGTATAAAGCGAGAGTTAAAAAAGAGTTTATGCATTTTTTTAGACAGTAAATTACCATTGATCAACATGATGTAATTAGATGGTATTAATAATTGTAAATACGCAGTTCTGATTGGATTCTGTCCCATGTGACGAAATTATTGTTAAGTTTTTATTTGTCGAGGAAAATACAAATATATTCTGATATAGTTTTCATCAACGTGCATTTATTTTTTTAAATTAGTCATCGTTTAGTTATTGTCACTTATAGTCGAATTTTAGTCGATCAATTTCCCACTGCATCATGGACCACAAGAAGTTATTTGTTCTTTTTAATCTATCATTTCAAGCAGCAGCCAAATTTTGTTTTAGTGCTTTTCTAATGCTAGATGATTTCCACCACAAACTGGAGAAAAAAGTCAGTTACGGGCCCTAAATCTTTTTAAAAATGTGTCAGAATGGACTATTTTCTGCTTTCGCTTTTAGTTCTTTTCTCTAAGCAGAATTCTGCTCAGCTGTGCCCGTCACTGCTTCTCATGTCACGTCGTATATTTAGTGTTTATTGCAGCTGCTTTAATGGGTTTACTGTGGCCGTGTGGTTTGTGGTTAACTGTCACCCTGCTGAGAGCAGCTGCAGTCGAACCAGCAAATCAGGTTTAAAGTTCAAAACAATGTGAGAAATGATTGAGGTTACTAAAGGTTGTAAACAACTAATGCATATGTCTTTAACGTGAGCATAGTTTTAATTTCACATCAGCCAAATGTGGTGAAATCCTGCAGAGGAGTTTGTGTGTTTGAAAAAACTGTTGGATTGTGTTGCAGCAGAAATGTGCGAGCACGCTGAGTCATGTTTTTACGTGATTCACGAGGACCTGTCAGTCAATTCAGGAGTCGTAAAAGATCAGAAGGGTTCGTTTTTTAATGACAGGCGCATTTTCATAAAGAGTGGGATTATTTTACAAGCATGCAACAAATTGTGGGCTGTGGTAATTTTTTTTTTTATTGTCAAAAATTCTAATTTGTACAAATTGACTCCTCCACTTGCCTGTGGTTTAGTTTTATTCATATAAATTACAAGCAATGCAAATGAATTTTTACATGTAAACATGTAAGATTATAGCCTGAAAGGAGAGGGTTAGGTTCAGTAAAATCTATCACTATCATTATTTTAAAATGCATGGATAATATAGCATCCTGTTTACATGCTGGTGTTAATGCATATACATTTATTTTTAAAAACCTTTTGGGCAGACGAGTCCATACATGTGTGTACACAATTAAAAATACATTAAACAAATCAAAATTAAATAAAAAATAAATAAAATACATTTGTTGTATTTTGACCCCTAAATGTTATAGCAATATGCCACTAAAACATATGCCTTCATATTCTAAACCAGACGTGGATAACACGCAGCTCGAGCTAAAGATTTGTGCGGCCTCCAAAGTACATGCACAAAATGAATTACAGAGAATTACACAAAATGGCTCCTAAAACACACAAGACGACAACAGAAATGTACAAAATGACAATAAACACAAAATATGACAACAAGCATACATAAAAACTATTCCAAAGTCACAAAATGACTCCAAAAATGACACGCAAAACAACAAAAATGCACAAAATGACTTCAAAAACACACAAAGCGATTACAAAAATACACAAGATAGCAACAAATATGCATAAAATTGGAGAAAGATACTACAAAATAATGCAAAATGGCACCTTAAACACAGAAACACGACTGTTATTAATTAACCATTCATATATTTATGCTCAGATTTGTCATAATTCTAAAGGCTGATATGAATGTTGGCCCTCGAGTCAGACGATCACTGTTCTAAACCTTTTTATTCTGATTTGGGTTTTTTGACACTTGGTAAATCCTTTGACTAAGATCCCATGTGCCCACCCTCAGGCCTCCAGCCCCGGCTCGGTGTACTCGTCCACGGGCCCGTCCAGTAGCCTGACGTGGGGAACCACCTTCAGCGGCTCGTCAGTCCAGAGCAGAGAAAGCACGCTGGGTGGACACGGCGGGGCGGGGAGCATGGGCTTTCCGTCCGTCAGCAGCATGCACACCAGCAGCGAGTCCATCGACATGAGCCTAGGCAGCGTCGGTCACGGGACCCACAGGGAGGATACTCTGTCGGCTCTGGGCCGCACCGGGAGCGTCAAGACCGGCATGTCTGAGAGGTGAGGAGATAATCACCATTATTTAAAAAAATATTAATAATAAGGTTTTTTATTTAGATTTCTTAGAGATTTAAAGTCAATGTTAATATGGGATGCAGATTGTAAAGTTGCATATGCCAAAATAAACAGCAACTTTTTGCAACATTTAGCAACAAACCACGTTTAAAAAATGTAAGTGATTTTATTTTGGTACTGTTGACCAGATTTACAGCAATATTTGTGAAATGTGTGATTTTCTCTTAAAAATATGTCGTTAAATTTAAATATTTAATTTAAAATCTAAATGTTAACTAAATGTGTTGGTACTTCCGGTTAATTTGCATATTAGCTAAATATTTAGTTTCACTCGTGACATTTACATTTAACATTTAGATTTACATTTAACATTTAGATTTAGATTTAGATTTAACATTTAGATTTAGATTTAGATTTAACATTTAGATTTAGATTTAGATTTAACATTTAGATTTAGATTTAACATTTAAATTAATATTTATATTTAACATTTAGATTTAAAATTTATGATTTACATTTAACATTTATATTTATCATTTAGAATTTAGCATTTACATTTACATTGAGCATTTAGATTTACATTTACATTTATATTTATATTTAAATGTAACATTTAGATTTCATATTTAACATTTATATTGAACATTGACATTATATATTTACGAGAAAAAATATATCACAAATATTGCTGTAAATTTGGTCAAAAGCAGCAACAAATTCACATACGTTTTTTAAACGTGGTTTGTTGTTTATTTTAGAAATGCACAACTTTACAATCGGCGCCCCGTATTTTACTGCTTCTAAGAGGAACCCTGAAGGAAAATGTGATTTTTAAATGAACCTAAAACATCCATTATTAAAGGTACAAGAAGCAGAGCCATGGGAATGTGTTTTTTGAACACGAGTTTATTTGATGACTTCAAGGTTGAACTCGCTGTAAATAATTCCTCTAAATCACAGCCGTACTGTGGCATGGAGGATTATTCCCCTTTGGAGGAACGTTGATTTGAAGTGACGCAGAAAGCACCCCTTGCACCAAAGTGTCGCTTCTTGTTTGCTGCCATGTCTGAAATCCTGCAGAGACTCAAACCCCAAAGGCGTCCTGTTGATGACGAGACAGTAATTGTGGTCATTATAGCAGACTCCATCCTGACAGGTTGGCTGTGTAATGTGACAGGAATGTCTCAAAGGAAACTCAATATCATGCGTAGTGGAAGCTTAAAGGCTCTGACATCATCGAGTGCTGCTACCGTTTGAGGCTTTAGTGAAAAACCTCACATTTGTTCACTTTTAAGAGACTTTTTCCCTCCTGCTTTATCCTCTAAAACTCTTTCTCTCTCTCTGTGTGTGTGTGTGTGTCTCCCTTCAGTCCCCTCTCCTCCCCCACTGCTAGCCCTTTATTCAGCCGAAACACGCTGCCTCGGAAGCAGGACAGGTAAATGTACCTGTGTGTAGTGTCTGGAACAGCTGGAACAGCTGGAGAGGTTTTGCTTTTTTTCAAACTGCTGTCACACAGAAAGAAAAAAAAGCTCAGTGTTTGGTGGAGTTTGTGGGGTTTGGTAAAGTGTGTAACTGTGTGTGTCAGTGTGTATGTGTGTGTGTGTTAGCTGGTGGTTGTTTTTAGGACCTCCTCTATGAATGGTGTGAGATCAATCAGTGGATGCTGGTAGATTTCCTTCACTAGTCCCACACTGCCACCTTGTGGTTTTAGGAATGCACAATTATTTTGGAATATTTATATAATATATCAAATATTATAGGCAGTAAAAACATGTTTATTTTTACGGAAGCATATTGACACTAAATAATTTTTTTGTGGTTTGTTTTTTTGGGCCATTCAGTTTTTTCATTTTTCAGACTAATTTTATTTCTGTTTTTTGAATTAATTTTTTCCTGTTTTTTGGAGTAATTTTTTTCTGTTTTCGCATTATTTTTTTTCAAGTGAATGCAATACACTTCCGTATATTTTCCTTAATTTTAAAATTATTATTTTTCAAAATACATTTCGATACATAGCATAATAGGACACAACTGTGTCATGACATATTTATAGTACACAATATTTAAAAGGTATTGTGCAAATATTGTTTAGTTGTTATTATTATTATTATTATTATTATTATTATTATTATTATTATTATTATTATTTATTAATTAATGAATTAAGTTATTTATTTATACTCATCACCTGTGCCTTATAATTGGCCCTTAGGGACAGACAATGTTTTTTGAGTCCAGATGATTTAATGTTATTCAGAGCCAGGTGTTGTTTTTTTTTTAATCGAGCAAATCTTATTTTTTCCCCCCATTTGTTACATTACACTATTGTTTTACTTCATTAAATATTGTCCTAAAAAAAAATTTTTTTAATTATATTTTTAAAAAAGATGATTAATGTTGTTTTTATTATTCATAGATAAAGATTGAAAACCAACTTCTGTGTTAATTTTAAGCTGATAAAATACATACATTTCATATCATGAATAAAATAATTTACAGTCAGGTGATCTGTTTTTTTTTATTTATTTCTTCTTTTTCTTTTTTCCTTTTTCTTTCTTTCTTTATTCATCAAAAAACTTATTCTGGGACTAAAAAAGGCAAATGACTTTATCTATTCTATTCACTTCTCAGACCAAGGTGGCTTTAGGTTGTGTAGAAACATGTTTTTTTGACTTGTTCTTTTGTTTGCCTCTTATAAAGTGTTTCTCTTCCCACAGCGGGACTCACTGTGGTAGAAACACTCTGCCTAAAAAGGGACTCAGGTATTGATTTCACTCCCTGCTGGGTTTGCTGCGCTTCTGCTGTGGTTCACCAACGTGTCTGTGTGTTTTCCTTCATACACTGAGGCCTGTGCTCACATTGTCCAAACTGCTTAGGAGTTTGTGTTTGGCACCCAGCACATGTTGTTGTTGTTGTTGTTGTTGTTGTTGTGTTGTGCGTGTGTGAAGAGGTCGAGGGAGCTGTCACTCACTGTGTTGTACTGCAGCAGGTCTCATATGGGCGCTTTTTTGGCTTTTATTCAGGCTTTTTGTCTGTTTTTGATGCTCGTAGCAAAAAATTAACTGTTTTATGAAAACTGAAGAAGAATCCCAATACACTCATTATGAAACAATCCGTGTACGTTTCGTTTTTTGGTTATTTCGTTTCAAAACCAAATTAGAAAATAGAAAAGAGAGATTGTTTTTTTTTTTTTTTGTTTTATTAATTTAGAACCAGAAACCAAACAAGCAGTGTTTTTCTGTTTTAAAATTAAATCTGGTTCTGTTTGTGTGATATTTGGATATTTATGGTGAAACTAGGACGAGAGCTTCATGTTTTAATCTCACCACACAGAACGACCGACAAACGGACTTTTACTCTGTGTGTTTGATAAAATGATTTTGTATTATGTTGTCCTGATGGCAGAGGTGTAATTTGTGTGTCAATGACGTTTCGTTAAAGAGTTATTGACTGGACCCAGAGATGGTGTAATGAATCTACTGGTGCTCCTCATTTCTTGTGATCAACTTCTGTGTGTTGACGGCTGCCGTTAGCGGTATTTATAACGTGCAAAATAAACCTTTTTACTGCCCTAAAAAAAATGTAATTGTTTTTGCAAAATTGTCAAATCGTAGAAGTTCTAACATCTATTGTTCCTCACACCAGTTGATAGTCAGTCACCAGTTTATTTGGATACTATTTGGACCATAACACCACGAAACAAAACCTAAACGTAAGCAGCTTTGTACGAACTAAAACATCCACAGACTGAATAAAAACATGAGCAGGACCAGAAAACTGCTGAAATAAATCATAAACAGTCTTATTATGTGAGGAGACCTGGTCCAGGACCTGGGGAAGGAAACCAGGTGCAGCGGACTTCAATTCTTTCTCTAATTTACCCGTAAATATCCAAATATCACACAAACAGAACAAGTTAAAAAAAAAAAAACAATTAGAAAAATGCTGCTTTTCTGGTTTTTGGTTTTAATGTAATTCTGTTTTGGTTTTAAATCATTAAAACAAAATCACCACACTGTTTATTTGTTATTTTGATTTGGTTTTAAAACGGAATAATCAAAGAACGAAGGGTACACGGATTTGAAACCTTGCTTTGTGTCAGCACTCAGCTTATTTCACTTCCATCCTTTCTGGTGTTTTTTCCCTCCCGTAGGTACGGTCCATCACCACAGCTCAGAGGCCATGAGGACGCCCGTGATTGGCTGCGCTCGTACTCCACCAGTGGACTGCAGGAATCAGCCAGCAACTCCCCTTTCTCACCCGGCTCCAGCCTCACCTCGCCCTCCGGCACACGCTTTAACTTTGGACAGCTTGGTATGCATCACGTTTACTGAAGTAAAGATGATTTATTTTATAGTTTGATTCTGCTAAATTCCAGACTCAGTATACAGTATGTTGCATCTTTTAGAAAACAAAGAAGTAGAAACTGGTCCTGGAGAGCCGCGTTTCTGCTTGTTTACCTCAGTGTTTTTCAACCTTGGGGTAACCTGGAATTTAAATGGGGTTGCCTGAAACGTCTAATAGTTAGAGGTGTAAAGATACACTCAACCAACGATTTGATTTTAATCCCAATTTAAAAAAAAGAAAAGAAAAGATTGAGATGTAATGATGCACTCAACTCCTTTCAATGTGAATACATAGAAATAATATTTGTTTTTTAGTTAAAATACAGATTCTTATTTTTTTATTTCAATTGTGAAGAATTTTTCTAACTAATGTATTTTCTTCTTATAACCTTCTCACAAACTGAACTGTAATAAACTGCACATTTCTTCATTTATCATCATGCAAAGTTAAACAAAAACACATTTTTTTTAGATAAACATTTACAATAAAAAATAAAGATGTCACTTTTTTTCCTCCTAAACTAATAATTTGATCATATGATCCTTCACTGATAGAAATCTGTTTCTTATTTTAACTGTTGACTCCTGCAGCGTCGAGCCCCACCTCCACGGCTCAGATCAACCTCACAGGGATGCGAAACAACAGCCTGACCAATCAGGAGGCTCCGTTTGAACCTTGCAGTGAAAGTCGACTGAGAAACTCCTGCATGTCGCTGGACGAGAAAACTCGAACCATGAGCCGCTCGGGTTCTTTCAGAGACGGTTTTGAAGAAGGTAAGAGAGACTCAAATTGTCTGATTAACGATGAGATTAAGTTTGATTAATCTCACCCCCCCCCACACCACCACCACCACCACCACCACAATGCAGGTATGACAGGTGGGGCGTGACAAACAGGAGGGAATTTTCAGTTTTATGCCAATCTTCTAAAAATGATTTCTTCATTGACGATAAAGATCATTGACACTAAACAAAATGTCTACTAATGAATAGCCTGTAAATGTAACGTGAAGCTAAAGTGCAAAAATAATGATTAACGTCGGCATGTGAAGTGGAGCGGAACAACGAAATAAACTTGACTTAAAAAAATACTTTACTTTTTGGTTTTCATAAGCTTTTTGTCACAGATTGCAATGTTTCATTATTTCCTGTATTTCTGACTGCTGCATTTTTACATTTGTGATTAGTTTAATTCAGCTGTTGATATTGTTAGGAAACATGTTACTTGTTCATTTTATTCTTGCACACAGTTTTCTTTATTTTTTTCTACTGCACTTTTATTTTTATTTTTTTTATTCAGGTAATTAGTTTAATTTAGTTTTTGATTTTCAATTTTCGATTTATTTTTTTTTCAAAGAAAAACAGCTCCCTACAAAAATAAGTTCTAACATCTATGCTCTGAATTATATATATATACAGTATATATGAGTCACAAGCAGATGTCTGAAAATTCTTATATACTGTATATTTATATATAAAAGAATTGTCAGACATCTGCTTGTGACTCTGCAGGCTCTGCAGCAGATCCATTGGCACCGTGCACCCTCAGGATATATTTGCCCTTTCATTCTCTGCTATAAATCAACAATTTTCTGGTCTGGTTTGATCATTTTACTATAGCTGGACCAGCAGAAGGGAAAATGCAGGAAAAAAGGAAATCCACATCTTGCCCCACCCTGTTCGTACGTTGTGGTCCTTTAACCCCAGAAATGTTCCACCGCTCCTCAGAATGAGAAATGAAGTTACCTCTTCTATTTTTAGATCATAGCTACAAATCACAGCTTTGTTTGGCTCATCTTAATCTATACACTGTGTTTTGTGTTGCCAAAATAGCGTAGCCCTGTGTGTTGTTAGAAAGCAGGGGTGTCAAACTCAAGGCCTGCGGGCCAAATCCGGCCCGCCAGAGCCCAACTTTCAGTCCCATGGAGGATTTTATTTGTATTTTTGTGCATTGTTTTAAAAAAAAATGTAACAAAAACACCAGCCAATATGTAATTCAGCTTAAAATTAACTTATTTTTATGACACTCCCCATTATATATAGGGAATTGTAAATTATCTGCCCATAGTCACATGATTTCTTATCATTTTTTGACAAAAAAAACAACAAAACTGCCCTTTCTCCAAAATATTTCCTCAAATTATTATAAAAGTTTATTTTTTTTTAATTGTCCACACATTTTAGGAGTTACTAATATCTGACATGCAAAAAATCTAATTTTATTAATGTTGAAATTGTTCCTTTATCCCCCCCAACAATCTGTATTTTTCTGTTCTTGAGATTAAAATGTTGTACGTGTCCCCTAAAGTAAAATGAGTTTAACACCCATGTTATAAATTTAATTCAGGTTTAGTAAACAAAATGGACACTTGGTCACATGTCTGTCTGGAAGTAGGATGCACTTAGAATGTTTCAGGATAATGCAAGTCTAATAATAAAGGCTCCACCCGTCAGTGCTTTACACAGTTACACCCACCCCGTACAAACCCCGTCCACCACACACAGACATGGGTTAAAATAAGCACAATGTCACATGGCTGGGTACAGAGGATCTAGGCAAGGAGACATCACGAGGAGCCGTCTGCACCAGGAGCAGGACACAGACCGTGGGTAGAGACAGAGACCCTAGTCCAGCAAAACAGTAGAAGCTGTTCACCATCACTGAGGGCCACAGACAGACAGAACCACTGCAGCAATGGCACACTTACATACAGTACATCATCAATGGGAATCGTCTTCTGATTGAGAGGTTTGGGGGTTCGATCTCAGTTTGACAAAATGCTCTTGGGCAAAACACTGAACCCTAAGTGCCTGCCTTGGATATTAACATTAATCTTTATTTATGATATAGCACTTTTCAAAAACAGGGTTACAAAGTGCTTTACAGTTAAAAAGACAATGATGAATGAGGAAATAAAGCCAGAAAAAAGGGGAACTGTGAGGAAAACAGAACATATGATAATCAAAAAAAATAATGAATAAAACAAAGTCATCAGCCAATAAAGAGACATAAAATGATACTGTACGGACTTAAAAAAACAAATGTACTGCCTGTGACACGGCTTAAAATAGATTAAAAAGCTTATGTTGTGTTATTGAAGCAGAGCATTAGAGATGAAAGGCAGCGTCTGTAACATGCAAACTAACATGGTTTACATTTAAGTATCTACTGTATGTTGGTTTGGAATTTTTTTTCAGATGTTTTCAGGTAGCATGTGGTGCAAACTCATCATTATCACTCCCCTCCACCCCCCAGGTAGCAGATGTGTCCACCTTCCCTTTCAGAGACGGAGATAATTACAAAGTTCCCAGTGAGAGGTGTGAGAGAAACATGGTGACATTATCCCAGTGTGTGTGTGTGTGTGTGTGGAGGCATGAACATGGTGTTGTGTGTGTTAATGTGTAGATTACTGTAGTGTAGAGTTACACTAGCGTTGTCATGATTGACGGGACAAAAGTCACTTCATCCACCCAACACTTCGTTGACCCTGTTTGTCAAGATCAGCGGTTTGCAAAAAGGTTTTTAGTGGCGGAAACACACACCTGACTGTAAGGAGAAGCTCATTAGGAGGTTTACTGCATCAGGATGTAGGCGTGTGGCCCCTGAGGACCAGGTTTAGACATCCCTGTTCCTACGTTGAGATGACCCCTATATGGGACAAAGGGTTTTAAAAATGATAACATGAATTAATATTATCCCCCGCCACAAAGTGGAAGGGGGATGTAGGTTTGAGCTCCGTCTGTTCGTCCGTCTGTCCGAGTTAAAAGGGACAGCTTTTCTCAGAAACCGTTTAAGATAGGATAACCAAATTCAGTGTGTGGCTTCAGGGTATCAATACCTTGATGGAGTTCGAAAATGAGAAGTGCGCTATTATTTATTCCGGAGTTATTGCCCTTGATCTATTTTAAGGTTGTGAGTTATTATGACAACCAATCTGGCGGGGGATGTTGATGACTTGTCTTTTTGTTAATATTTACATTACGACGTGTCCTCGATCCCTTTATGAGTTATTAATACCTTGTCCTTCAGGGTGTGAATTCTTGTCAAACTATCTACTCTTCTATAGCTAAACTATATTAATACATGAACCACAGACAAATAGCTAAATTTAAACAGTTATTTATCAAACAAGTTAAATCTACACAAAAAACACTATAAAGCACTATGCTGACTTGTGCTCGAGTACGTATAATAAAAATAGAAAGCTTAATGGAAGAAAGAAAGATAGAGAAATAAACAGACAAAAGAGGGTACTTTCCTACATGAACAAAACTAAGTGTCATAGTTTGATTTTTGGGACCTTTCTGTGTGGCATTTACACCAGTAAAATATGGCTTATTTCTAGCCTCCCATCTACAGTAATCTGCAATGTTTAATTTATTGTAGACATTATGATAAAGTACTATACCTTAACATCAGTCCATCATATCATATTTAATAAAAACAGTAATCCTGTTTGTTTTGGGTTTTTTTTAATTTTTATTTAACCTTGGAAGTCCAATTGAGAATAAAAAACTTTTTTTCAAGGGAGTCATGAGAAAAACGGCAGTATAACAACTAGAATATTTGCATTTCCTGAAGAAAAATTCAGAGAAATAAGAAACAAATAAGAAACAGGAGTACGTGAGCCAAAATTTATATATATATATATATATATATATATATATATATATATATAAAACTTAAAGAACCACAAACAAAAAAAAACCATTCTTTCTCACTATTCTTTTATTCCTTATATTGCTTGTGTAAAATGTGTGGCCAGGGGCCAAATCCGGCCCTTTTCTTATTTGTTTCTTATTTCTGTGAATTTTTCTTCAGGAAATGCAAATATTCTGGTTGTTATACTGCCATTTTTCTCATGACTCCCTTGAAAAAAAGTTTTTTTTTATTTTCAGTTGGACTTCCAAGGTTAAATAAAGATAAAAAAAAAAAATCCCAAAATAAACAGTATTACTGTTTTTTTGTTAAATATGACACGATGGACTGATGTTAAGGTATAGTACTTTATTATCATAATGTCTACAATAAATTAAACATTGCAGATTACTGTAGATGGGAGACTAGAAATAAGCCATATTTTACTGGTGTAAATGCCACACAGAAAGGTCCCAAAAAATCTCTATCTTTCTTTCTTCCGTTAAGCTTTCTATTTTTATTATATGTACTCGAGCACAAGTCAGCATAGTGCTTTTTAGTGTTTTTTGTATTTCCTGGGTTAAGGGACTGAAGTCAATCTGATCCTCTTCTTTTTTTTTTTTTTTTTTACTGGAATCCCAGCACCGTCTGCTTCTTCTGATCTAAATAAAAGAGTGATGGAATGTGTCAGATCAGTTGAGCCTCTTGGTGTGGCCGAACCTTTCCCAGTAGGAAACACTGCTGGCGTTGTTTCCTCCGTCATTAGAAGCTGAGTCATTAACTGCCTCATTTCAGGGCCTCTCATTAGCTGTGTCACACTCCGACTGCACCGAGAATGATGAAAGTTTTGTTTCTTCATCTTAATACTTAGATCCTCAGTATCTCTGGGTGTGTAGTCGAGTCCGGGCAGGCAGGACTAACAGGGAGGGAAGGGTGAGAAAAGTCTGTGGGAGGTCTGTTGATTGTCAGCCTGATGTGATGTTTCAAACGTTGCATTTAATCCTTCATTTGTTTATTTTCCTCCCTCTGTGGTTTCAGTTCACGGATCATCTCTGTCTCTGGTTTCCAGCACTTCTTCTATTTACTCAACGGTGAGTTTTTTCTTTTAAATGGCACAGAAAACTGTAGAAAGTACCGTAATCACTGCAGGGTTAGGAAAACCACAAGATTCCCACCACCCAGACTCAGTCATGCACTGAAATTACAGGTTCATTCTAATGTGGCTCCACAGAGACAAACGAGGCAGGATCGGTATTTATTTATAATCCTAACCAATATGTTACCTTCAAAGGAAACAAATAACACACTTACTGTGTAATTATGAGGATTTTTTTTTTAATCCGATAAAGACATGGTGATCAATAAATCAAAGATCATTGGCTTGAAAAATGATTTAAAAGTTGAAATTGCCACTTGAACGTTTGTTTTAATCTCCACTGTAAACACTTGGTTTATTGACGTTGTTGTAAAAGTTTCACGCTTTGCATTATGGGATGTGGAGTCCAATGTTGGGGTCAGTTCTAATTGTAATTGCGTCATTGGTCATTAACTACAATCATCATGCAATTACATTTGTAATCGTTATTGAAATAATATGTTGCTGTTGTAATTAAGTCCAGATAATTTACTGTGTAATTATAATTAGCATTGAAATGATATAAAAACTTTTTCATTTGTTTAAACACAAAACCATGTTACAGTTCTATGGCTCACACATACAGTATGTATTTAACATTTAGTAAGAATGAAGTAAAAAGACTTCTATGCATCCTTTGTTTGGACTCCACATCCCACAATGCAAAGTGTAAAACTTTCACGACGATGTCAATCAGAGAGTTTTTACAGGAAAAAAAACTTTCAAGCAGAAATTTGAAATCTGAGCAAATTATTTTAGATTTTATTGATTTATGAGGTCTGCACTTTGTCTTTATCAGATGAAGAAATTATCGTCTACAGCCACTTTCGATAATAAATTGTTTTATACATTCTAAATTGTGTAAATGTGTGTTTCTTCGAACTAAATCTAAAAAAAATCTGTTTTGTTTTTGTGCTTTTCTTCATTTTAAACAGATATTACACTGGTAGACCATGAAATAAGTTGTAAAAAACAAAAAAACTGCCAATTACTGGAAGTCTAAAGTGTTATGTGGGAAAAAGGTCAAACTTCCTCAGAGGATATTTTACTGACTATTTTATAGACAAAATAAGAAAAAAGAGATGTTTAGATTACAGGTGTTAAAGGGTTGAAAGAAATCAGGATGACTGATTATATATTCAAGTTACAAACAGCATTGTCATTACTGCAGGTGATAAGTTCAACACACTTTTCAAGGAAATTGTGAAATATTCAATCGATGTGTTGACAAACCGTGCGTCAGTCATTCACTGGTTATCCACCAAGATAAAAGAGTTAAACACAGACTGGGGACTACCCTCGTCTGCACTCTGTAGCCAATCAGAGCGTCAGTGTGGCTCCGCCCCCTCTCTAGCTGCTTTCACTTACCTGGGCCAGGTGTAGCAGGGACACGATTACACACTGACAGTCAGAGGATTGACATCAGAAACAGAGGCAAAATGATGGCCACGTTGTCCTTGACGGGTACAGTCACGCCCTGGCAACAAACGGTAGGACTTTTCACTTCAGCAGTTATTATTTACCACACAATCTTTATATTTGACTTAAAAAAAAAACTAAAATTTACATCAAATCTGTAAAAAAAAAACAATTCAGTTTTTGTTTTGACTCTAAAATATAAGTCTGATCCTTTCCTATGATGTGTTTTATTTTGTCTTTGTTTTGTCTGCGTCCTCACTTTATTTGTGTGTCTTGGATCATATTCCCGTTGTGTGTTTACGTGTGATTGGCAGCGGGGTGTGAAAACGTGTGTGGGATGCCACCACACTGTGAACCGTCACACACACACGTGCACACACACACACACACTGTGCTGTTGAAACCGGTTGTAGTAGTGATTAATAAAACCACAGCACTTACTGCCTCTGTTACTCAATAATGGCTGTTTTAAAATCACTCTCCTGATGGTCTGTTATGAATTTAATGTTAGTTTGTGATTTTCTAATATTTTTCTAACACATAGATCAGGGGGTGTCGAACTCATTTTAGTTCAGGGGCCAAATACGGAGCAGATTTTAGGGGTGTAAATCAGTAATCTCATCATTATTGTGCTCTTGTTTGCACTTCCACAAATAAGTAAATTATTTAAATATGTACGACACTGATAATATCAAAGCAATAAGTGACAGATATAAGTCCCAGGCCTTTCACTCTCAATTTATTTGATTTTGTGATCCATTTTTATGTAATTGGTGTATATTTTGTGGAATAATTTGAAGAAATTTAGAGGATTTGACAAAAATTGAGAGATCTTTCAGCAATTTATGATAATAAAAATAACTGCAATGTGATATAAGCGTGGGGTAAATGCTAATATGTTGGAGTTTCATTGAAATTGTGCAATAATTTAGATGACTAATAAACAAAATATGTGCATTTATGTATTTATTTATTTTTAAAGTACATTTTAAGTACTTGTTTGGGCATTTTATAAATTAAACCACAAAATATATTTTTGTTTTATTTACGTTTTTGTAGTGCTTTTTTTCTGTTTAATCTTTATTACCTAACACAAGGATGTGCTTTGGATCTACCTTGTGCATGTCTAGACTTTCAATTTATTTGATTTTGTCACCCATTTTTTTGTAATTTGTGGAAATTTTGAAATTTGCAGGATTTGGGAAAAATTGAGAGTCCTTTTTAACAATTTAACATGAAGAAAATAACTGCAATGTGATATAAGTGTGGGGAAAGTGTGAGCCCTGCTAATATTGTGGTGTTTCATTGAAATTGCGTATTAATTTGGTGATATTTACGACTGAATTAGTTGGTCATTTACACAAGGATTCATGGTTTCTCTGACTTTTTTTTTGCTTTCTCCCGCGTACCAAATTGGATGCTCAAAGGGCCGGATTTGGCCCCCGGGCCTCGAGGTGGACATGTGACATAGATCGGTGTTTATCAAATGGGGGTACACACTGGTAGTACGGGGGTACCAGAGAGAGAGAGAGAGTGGAAAATTAACACATTAAATCATTAAAATATGAGGTTTTATGTTTATTCATAGTTAAAAAATAATAATCATTATAACAATGATGTAAATCAGGGGTGTCAAACTCATTTTAGTCCAGGGTCTAAATACGGCAGAGTGATTTCAAAAATGATTGTGCCCTAGTTTTCACTTCTATGTATACATAAAATACAAAATATATAAGAAACCGACCATATCCAAGCAATAAGTGACAGATATCAGTCCATCAGGATCTTCACTTTAAACTTCCTACATTTTGTGACCAATTTCTTCTTAAATAAGGGAAATATTATCTTGTAATTTGAGAAAAAATTGAAGGATTTTGTAAGAATTTGAGTCGGACAGAAGTGGGTACATGGATTTAGAAACAAGAGAAAGGGGGTAGTTTGAGAAAGACTGACATAGATCATCCATTTTGACCTTGATTGTCTAAAAATAGTTGCATACATCCATGGTTTGAACCGAAGGTGTTTTATGTTTTCACTTTTTATAAAGTGGTTTTTGAGCTGGAGTTTACATGTAAACACGGGCGTTGTGTGTAGAACAGCAGCTGGGCGTGTTGTGTTAGCGTGCTCACACTCACTTCACACGTACACGTCTACCCGGGTTTTCTTACGATTGTTCAATGTACAGCCAGTGCAGACACACACACACACACACACACACAGGCATGTCAGTTAAATGCCTCCAGGAGGACAGCTCTGCTTTCTAGACATATTATCCCTGACAGTTTATAGAGCTCATCTCAGTGGATGCCAATAAATCCAGGACGTGTGCAGACGATTCCGTGCATGTCGCCTTTTTCAAATCAAAGCATAAAAAGTGCTTTGTCATTATTCTCCTGCTGACTGTGTTTTCTTTGGCTGTTTGTGTGTGTGTGTGTGTGTTTTCTTCTGCAGAATGAAGAGAAGTCTCAGTCAGAGGTGAGCATTCACCACTTCTGTCCTCTTTAATTTTCCGTGTGCTGGACTTGTTGGAACATGGGGTGGAGATGGATGGGGGGGGGGTGTTTTCACACTTGTATCTAGTTACATGTGTAACTACTTTACTGTGAATGAGCCTGTAACAAGGCCCTTGTCCCTGTCTGAACACCTGTCTACACCCGTATGTGCTGTTCTATGCATTCTCACGCTTCTATATCCTAAGCCCAACACATCCCAGCTCCGATATCTGAGGTTTTTTTTTTTTTTTTTTGGATTATGTGCTTTTATCTCTCGCCCCCTTTTGTTGAACGCCTTACCGCTTTTAACCTTTTCAGATCCGCAAGCTGCGTCGGGAGCTGGATGCCTCCCAAGAAAAGGTTTCTGCACTGACGACACAGTTGAGTGCAAATGTAAGTCATCCCCGAAAAAAAAAAAACACATGAAAAGAAAAACCTAAAGCTGAATAGACACATTTAAGTTAGGGAGTGAACTCCTGCAGCTATTATATGTTTGACTGTAAGTAGTGTTTTAATTGCACAAATGAGCTTTACTAATGAGAGCCAAAATTAACCAAAATTGGTGTATGAATTATTTGAAATGATTGCATTTAAGTGTACCTTTATACAAAAATAAATGTCTTTAATGTATTACTAATAAACTAAAAATGTGCGTTTATTTAATTATTTATTTACTTATTATTTTAAGTACTTGTTTGGATGGTTTCATAACTTAAAACACAAACTAACTTTTGTTATATTTATTTTATTGTCGTGTGTTTTCTTTCTTTACAGACAAAAACGTGATTTTCTGACCTGAGAACCACGTTATGATCATTTAGAATCAAACCAATCTGTTTTGTCTGTTTTATTGTCATTTTGTGTGTTTTTCTCTTATATAATTTACTTTGTTGGCGTATAATGAAATATTGGCTGACTACATCATTGCCCTTTCGGCTCCACAGATGCAAGTTCTAATATGTTAAGGTTTCATTTACTCGCCCACACCTGGGACCATCGGGCGACAGGGGGCGTGGCCTAAGATACATAAAGTATAGATGTGTTTTTACACATTTTTGGAAAATGAATCTTAGTTCCTCTCAGTGTCTGACCTTTTTTGGAGACATTTTGATTTAAGAGCGCTGGGTTTCTGCTTTAATGATTTTGAAAAATGAGGAAGCTGTAGATGCAACTATAGCTTTTTCTGTTTTACCGTCATTTTGTGGGGTTTTTTTCTCTTATATTGTGTGTTTTTGTTTTGTGTCTTCTTCCTTTTGCATGTTTTTCACTCATTTTGTGAGTCATTTTGTCGTCGTCTTGTGTATTTTTTTAGCAATGTTAGTTTGTATGTTATTGGAGTTATTTTGTGCTTTTGCTTTTGAGGGCCGCACAAAATTAGACCAATGGCTACTTGTGGTCCCCAAACCGCCAGTTACCCATGTCTGAATAAGTATTATACTTCATGTTTTGATAGAGCTTGCGGGTTAAATTCAGTCCAGGTACCCTTTAAGTCTTAAAGTTTGACCTCTTTCAGTGTTCCTATGGAGGTTTTTGTTCTCAGAAAGGTTTAATATGACATTTGGCAGAACCATCAGGAAATCTAGCTCGCTGCCTTGCACAAGTCCTGCCACGTTCGTTAATCTACTTCCTGACCCTGTACATACGCACGCAGGTGGTGTTTCTGTGGATCAGAGATATGGAGGAGCGGAGCACAAGTCTCAGCACAGTGCAGTTGGACTTGGGTTACAGATGTTAAAAAATAGGAGTGTGACGATATCTCGATACGGCGATATATCGCAA